>NW_004797544.1:899359-901802 GCF_000002075.1 Aplysia californica | reverse complement strand
CCCCTTAAGCGGCCCATACACGATCAATTATAAATGTGCAATTTAATTGTCAATACTCGGATTTGACAATTATATTGACCGTGTATTGGAGATATTGACGACTTGCGCAATTGTATTGGGTCAAGCAAAACCAGTTGGATATTTTATTGCGCAAGTCTACCTACTTACACAATTGAATTGACCGTGTGTGGCATTCGTCAATCAAACTGTGCAATAATCATTTTTCTTCCAGATTCCATACCGTCCTCATGTCTGAGGTGTCTGATAAATAAGAAGACAGGGCATTTCAATTGGAGTGTATCAAGGTTTATAAAAGTTTACCAGTCATTTGGAAAGTGAGGTGTGACGATTACAGACACAGACTAAAGAAAGATGCAACTTACGGTCGTGTATTGATTGAAAAATTCCAGGAAAAAATACTAAAACTATACAAGAGAAGATGTGGAAAAAATATCAAGACCTACTGAACAAATTATCGCAAGGAACTAAAGAAAGTGCTTGACCCAGGGACGGACCAGGTTTATGAACCCATTTCGTGGTATTTTTATACCCGTTTCCTTTTTGGGAAATCATCTTCGTTTTCTGTGGCAAGAGCAACTTTTACTGCCTCAGCGATTGCTGGGTCGAAATCTCCCATCCTGTCTCAGCGGGTTGCAAGACCAAAATGAGCCTGGTTTGCGCAAGTAAATTGTCAGTTATAATATTGAGCTGTGTGTGGGCAAAATAAAAACTGTCAATTATATGTGCAACCAGGATTGCACAATATAATTGATCACGTATAGGCCGCTTTAGCTTTGTATGTCGACGAGGTAGATCTAGATATTAGAAGACCAAAGTTTACCTGAGGGGAAGAGATGAATTTAGCGTGGGGTTGTTGTTGTTGTTGTTGTTGTTGTTTTTGGGGTGGGGGATTTATCCTGGTCAGGTGAACCCTGAAAATAGACAATTATGACCTTGAATATGATCATAATAATAGTCGCAGTAGTTAAAAGGTCAAGCAGCTGCATAACAAGAAAAGTGTTAGATTGGAACCCACAGGGTAAAAGATCAAGGGGGAGACCTCGTGGAACCTGGAGAAGAGTCACGGAAATGGATGTACAGAAAAGTGGGAAGACGTGGAGTGACATCAAGCGACTATCCCAGAATAGGGAAAGGTGGAGAGTGTTTGTTCGTGGCCTATATCCTGCCCCAGGGTGAGAAAGGTAATGATGATGATGATGATGATGAGTAGGCCTAATAGCAGCAGTTGTTGCTATTGTCGTAGTCGTCATCATCGTCGTAGTTATTGTCGTAATCTTAGTCTTAGCCGTCAACGTCGTCGTCGTCGTCGTCGTCGTCGTCAACGACAAGTTGTCCCCTTGGACAGCATCATAATAATAATATATTATAATATAGTAAAAGCGCAAAGGGAGTGGGGAGGAGTGGTTGTTTGTACAGCTGGCAATATCTTGAACAGGTGGTCGTTAGAACAGGTTCGACAGCATACATCAATACTGTGCTAACATTACTGTTTAGTTTCTTCTCTTCCTCCAGATCTACTACTACGGCTACTGGTACCACATCTGTGGAGGCGCGCTGATCCAGAGCCATAAGGTGGCCGTGGCTGCTCACTGCATGTGGCGCTGGGGGTACTGCACCGCACTGCACTATGGGTGCACGGTACTTTAACTTATCGAGGACTGGGAATCTGATGACATCCTGTTTTTTTGTGGGCACTTAAAACAAATAAGAAAAAAGCACAACTTCGCTTTTCTGGCTGAACATTTCAATTATTGCTTTCTTCATTGTTTTCTTTTTTTAATCTTTAAAAGGCAATAAGCAACATATACATGGACTATGAAATATGCAAATCTGTGTTTCTCATGTGTATGGATTCAAGGAACTTGAGCTCATTGAAGACTCACAATCTAGTCATTCAACAAGGCTTGGAGTCGCCTTGTTTTGTGGGCTCTTAAAAAAGAAAAAGGAGAAAGCATATTAACTTCGCTATTCTTTGTGATAATAGGCTAATAATATTTCAATTGGGTTTTTTTCTGAAACTTTTAAAGGCAATCAAAAACACTTATCTTGACAAAATTTGTGTATGGTGGTTTGAAATGTGCCGAAACATTTCCTTGGTCTACAGCTGATCGGACATTCATTATGTGTCTGCTAAGTCTTGAAAGCGTTAATAAGGGTAGGCATAATATAATATTACTATGTCAGGAGCCCTCCAGATTTTGCAGTTTCTGTGTAATGATGGCATGAATCATTCTCGTCGTCCCTTTCAAACATAGTGTCAGAATGGCAGTATAACAAGAACATCTTCTGAAAGTAATTAGAGGTTCACTGTTGCATTATTTTATAAAACAACGCAGTTGTGCTAAAACATAAAGAGGCGAAGGGCGTTTTATGCAAGTCTAGACTATTGCTTGGTTGGGATGCTGCTGCTGCTGCTGCTGCT
>NW_004797544.1:894867-897653 GCF_000002075.1 Aplysia californica | reverse complement strand
TCTCTTTTACCCCAGTAGTAGAGAATCTTTGGCCCCACCTCACTCACCACTGGACTGGCCAATCATTACGCCACACCGCTGACTGCCTGTTTGGAACCCACCTACAGCCCCCCACCCCCAATCCCCTTCCCCCAACTAGAGCTCGCTCGATCTCTCCCGCTGTAAACAAGTTCGGGCCTTAATCCTTGTCCCGTTAAACCCGAGCACAGTTAATTGAGTTTGCAAAGACAAAAAAGGGGATTCCGGTAAGGTCCCGCTGCAGCGGGTGCCGCTATAGTCATGTTCTACTGTATTGTGCCATGTTGCTGTGTTAGCATTGCTAAGTTCTATCTCACATTTTCTGCCGTTTTAAGTTACTAAGACCATAACGTCAGAAACTAATAAATGTTCTATCTGCTCTAGATCTATATCAAAATCATAATACCATCCAGAATCGTTATCAGGATATTCAAAGAATTGTACATGTATTTGAAAAAGCTTGACATGTTGTGAAACTCAAAGATTTTTAACGTCAAATTTCTCAAAACTAGGTACAGAGCAGATAGAACTTTGTAATTCTAGGGTAGCGATAGGTTACCAGTTCGTATTAATTCAACTCTAGAAAACCGATTGTCTCTCAAGCATCCAGAGTACTTTCGGTATAAGGTGGGCAAAATCTATGTGCCCAACGACATCGCTGTCCTAACCCTGGAAAAGTGCGCGACGATCACGAAGACCGTTCAAATCATTCCCCTGGCTGTCCGGGGGAGCTTTGTGAACCAGCGGTGCAGCCTTACCGGATGGGGCGTCAACAGACGAGGTATGTCTTTATCTTAAAAAATAGATAAAATAATACGTTATTGTCCCAGAGGGACATTTTTCTTAGCTTTCAATGTGTACGCCTGTGTTCTACGCCTCCGTCGACACAATGTAACATTTAGAAGGCGGGTTCCCAACTCTGCCTGTCACGGCCAAACCGTGTTGAGATGGGTACAACATCCCAGCAGCAAGACAGAGATACTCGATAAATCCCCCAACCCACTCTGGAATCGAACTGATGTGTCCTGCGAGCGACAGCAAAAGTTTCGCCGCTTTACACCATAGATGCCGGTAGGAATGTCTTGAACGTCTTTATTCCTGCGTTAAGTCAGCAAGCTGTTGAAAAGTTCTAAGCTTTCAAAATCCCAACAGTAAGAAGGAGATACTCGATAAAAATCCTCCCTCCCCCCACTCCGGAATCGAACTCGGGTGTTCTACGTGCGACAGCAAAGTTCTTAACCGCTACACACCATAGATGCCGGTAGGAATGTCTTGAACCTCTTTATTCCTGCGTTACTCCAGCAAGCTGTTAAAAACGTCTAAGTCCAGATCAGAAAGCCAAGTTTTTCAAGAGAAAGTAAATAAACTGTTTCACTTTTGTAGCAATTGTACCTACATGATGTATGTTTTTTTGCTTTTTATTCAGTGTGTAAAATTGAGTTTCAACAAAATATTTACTTTTAGTTTTAGTAAGGTTTTACGGCGCTCGCAACTGCATAAGGTCATATTATGAGCGCCTAGGGGTGGATGTCAACAGAGAAGTCCAAACGGGGAATCAGGCTTACTCTGCTCACTTCTCTAGCCTCAACAGCATAAAGTCTGCTTCGACTATCAAGGCACCCCGGAAATAGCAGTTCACAAGAGAGTGACAAAGATACAAAAGAAGTAGAGGAAAATGACCATAGTAAGGATTAGGAAAGAAAAAGCCGCAGTTCCATTGATAAATCAGCCCGTTTACAATTCTACTGTGCATAAGAACATGTTAATATCCTCCCTTTGGGAATGGCCTAAAGACACTTCAGTCAGTAGCACTGCCTTCAAGGAGGGGGGGAGAGATAGAGAGAGAGAGAGAGAGAGATGTTTTTTGGGGGGGGGGGGGGGGCAAAAATATTTATTGAGCACATACTACTGATACCGCAGATTAGGAAACAGCAATTTAAAAAAAAATAGAGCTTAGTGGAGGTGAACCATTGGCTAAGGGTTTGCTTTTCTTGCGTCCTTTTCCCATCGGTACTGTAACTGTGTGGCGTCGGTGGTCTAGTAGTTAGGCTGTCAGGCTCGTCATCGAAAGGTCAAGGGTTCGAAACCCGTCAAGTGCCCAAAGTTGTGTCCTTTGGATAACCACTTTACACGAATTTTCCATTAATTTCTACCACGTCACTTTTTACTACTTTATGTTTTTGTTTGACTCCTTGGCTCCCAGCTGTCACGTAAACTATTTGATCTCTTTTCTTCTCGTCCAGACATCGATAATAGGTTCATCTTGCAAAGAACAGAGACGACCATCATCTCCAATAAGCTGTGCCGGGACTTCTGGAGACTGGCCCGGAGCTCCATCTCTAAGAAACAGCTGTGCACGCTCGACTGGCCCTACAAGCTGAGCACCGCTTGCAGCGTAAGCCCTGGCTTTTCTAGATACGTTTTAGTAATCAATTTACGGCACTTGCAACACATTTAAGTCAAATCAGTGCCAAAGAATATCTATATCTATATCTATATCTATATCTATCTATCTATCTATCTATCTATCTATCTATCTATCTATCTATCTATCTCTATCTCTTTCTCTCTTTCTGCCCCCACCTTCTGCCCCCACCCCCTCACCTCCTTTGCCCCCTCCTCTGGGTTCCTGACTCTTTCTGCAGCCTTTCTACTGCTACTCCTAGGCTCCTCCTTACTGCTGTCTTTCTGCCACACCCCTGATCTTCTGGTAGGAAAGATCTACACCTAGCCTTCTCGGACAAGGGCGAAAAATCTCGGAGGAGATC
>NW_004797544.1:882743-892705 GCF_000002075.1 Aplysia californica | reverse complement strand
CTACATTATGTAGGGTAGCTGCGAATAACCAATAAGCAGTCGCGGACCAACTGGTGACAGTCTTGGAGAGTGAGATAGGACAGGGTGGTGGCAATCCTATCTCTATAAAATACCTGATGTGCTCAGTAAAGAGACTGTCAGGCGAGAGGGAGGCGCCGAAACCTGCCACCTGCCCCCACTGCCTTGTGGGTTAGTCCTTTTGGATAAAGGCTAGCGGAGTAAACTGTACAAAAATCCAGCAGAAGGCAAGGGGAAACCACTGCTGTATTCGTTCCCTAGAACATTATGGATCATAACACTTCAATAAATAAAAATAATGACGTAAAGGGGAGTTCTGAAAGAACTGCCTCGTCCGGTAGGGTCAGTCATGCACAGCAGGTGACACCAGATCGTCATCAAGATACTGCTCACAAAAGGAAAAATCAAACAAGAAACATAGCAACCTGGAATGTGAGAACAATTCTAGAGAAAGGAAAACTGGACAACATCAAGGAAAGAATCAAGAGAATGAATGTTAACATCATGGGTTTTGGCGTGGCTCTCCAAGCGCAAATGGCGCCATGGCGCCACCCTTTGAAATGGAACAGGATTTTCAAAAAAGGGAATACGATTTTCCAAAACTTAACTAAATATCACAATATTTTTTTCAAACAAATTTTTTCATCCCTAAATACGCCAGTCTTTAGTTAAGGTGTCTATAATTAGTCTAGTGGGAGGAGGGCGAGTAAGCCTCCCGTGACCGGTCGCAAGGGTCTCCCCGCGTCTTTCGTTCCCTACGCCTGACGTCACCGAGGGCGCTACCTGAACCAGTGTCTCTGCCTGAACCCGTCTGGGTGTTCATTGTTTAGGTGTGAAGTCTTGTCAAAATAATTCAAAATGATCTATAAACTATTTGTTTCAATCAGTTGGAAACAGGGTTTTCTTTCCCGGAATAGCAAAAAAAGTTTCTTTAATACCCCATCCAGATGTTTGACGGAAGACACAAGAGATATCACCAAGAACATAACTCAGCCGAAAATGCTACCACAGGTACTCCCATCACACTAAGAGATTGTACTATTGTGCCAAAGGGCCGAGATGGATTTGGCGCCTGTATGGTAGGGAGGGGATGGAGTGGTAGTTAGCCTGGACCAGAGGTATTTATAATCATTGACCTGGACATGGCATGGTTGCAAACTGTCTAAAAATAGGTTTTATGGTCTGCTTTCTAGAAACCAGAACTGCAAGTGAATCAGGGAATGGGTTCATTATGTCAAGACGCCCCGAGGGCAATGGAGCTAGTGCATGCGTGTTCTTGGCTGTGAAGGTGTGCTTTTCTGTTCATCAGTGGGAAGTTATTGTTTTGTGTGTGAACAATTATGATGTGATGTGATTGTCCGCATCTTGAGCGCCGAACTTGGTTCTTTATCATCAGTTCTTTCCATAAATAAAAGATTTAACGGCACTTATATTCTTCTCGCATGGATGTAGGTGTCCCTGTATCAGTATTAAAATTAAACGAAGAAGCGTATATTAGGTCTACAGTTTATAGGCCTGCCATAAGTAGGCAATACTATTCGTTGTGCTTAATTTTGTTCTTGGCGCCACCTTCTCTGGAAGTTACGCCACGCCCCTAGGTTTATGTGAAGTACGATGGACAGGAGCTGGCAGAATATTGTCCGACAACTATAACAGCATTTACTCAGGAGGCGACAAACATGAAAGAGGAGTAGCGGTCATCATGGACATGCCAACATCGAAGACACTTAAGGGGTACCTGACAATATCAGACAGAGTTATGATGGTGAGACTGAAAGGATCACCATTCGATACAACCACCATCCAAGCGTATGCGCCAACCTCAGAAAGCACAGAAGATGAAATGGAGAAATTTTATGATGAAATAAACCAAGCAAAGACACATTGTAAATCACAAGATATTGTCATAGTCATGGGTGATTTTAATGCAAAAGTGGGAGCAACAAGACATGAAGACATAGTGGGTCCATATGGACTGGGAACCAGAAATGAAAGAGGAGAAAAACTGATAGAATGGGCCATCCTGAATGACTTGATTATTGGAAACACTTGGTATGAACAACCACCAAGAAGATTATGGACCTGGAAGAGTCCTGGAGACAGCGCTCGCAACCAGATCGACTACATCATGATCAAGAAAAGACACAAAAACGGGATGCTAAATGTCAAAACGCGGCCAGGTGCAGACTGTTACAGTCACCATGTACCCGTAGTGGGAAAATTTAGAATCAGATTGAAAAAACCACACATGAGCAAGAACAAGAATATGAAACTAAACAAGGCATTACTACAGTCAAACAAAGAAATGCAAAATAAATTCAGAATAACTGTACAAAACAAATTCGGGCCCTTAGAAGAAATACAAGACATAGAAAAACAACGGAAACCGCTTAAAACATCTATAAATGAGGCTGCAAAAGACGCCATACCAGAAAGGACAACAAAAGCAAAGAAGAAATGGATGACTGAAGAAATTCTTAATCTTATGGAGGAACGAAGAACAAACAAAAACAATATGGAAAAATATGTGAATCTTCATAAAGAAATCAGACACAAATGTAATCTAGCAAAAGAGACCTGGTTAAAAGAAGAATGTGAGGAAATGGAAAATCATTCCAATGCGAACTCAAAAGATCTGCACAGAAAAATTAAAGAGGTGTGCCATACAAGAACACGTGGATCAACAGGATGTCTCAAATCAAAAGATGGGAATATCATAATGGACAAAGACAAGATACTAGAACGCTGGACAGAAAATATCGGTGACCTGTACAATGACAAAAGAGATGAACAAAGAAGAGTGGAAAATAACAACGAGGGACCACCAATCATGAAAGAAGAAGTTATCTAGGCACTACGACAGATGAAGAATGGGAAAGCTGCAGGACCGGACAACATTACCACAGAGATGATTAAAGCTTTAGAAGACTTTAGAATCACCACGCTGACAAAACTTCTTAACAACATATATGCCACTGGACATATTCCATCAGACTTGTCAAAATCTATCTTCATAGCTTTACCAAAGAAACCTAATGCAAACGAATGTGAAACGCATCGTACCATCAGCCTCATGAGCCATATAACAAAAATATTACTCAGAATAATTTTGATGAGAATAAGAAATAAAATTCTCCCAGAAATAGCCCAAGAACAGTGTGGATTTATTGAAGGTACAGGCACTGTAAATGCCATATGTCATCAGAACAACAATAGAACGTGTCCTAGAAGTTCAGAAAGATCTTCATTTATGTTTTATAGACTACACCAAGGCATTCGACAAAGTTAGGCACGACGAGATCATCGACATGCTGGAAGCTCTTAATATCGATAGGAGAGATTTAAGGATGATCAAAAACATGTACTGGGATCAAACTGCAGCAATGAGAATAGAAAATGACATCAGCGAATACATACAGATTAAAAGAGGAGTCAGACAAGGATGTGTACTTTCTCCAGACTTGTTCTCCCTGTATAGTGAAAATATCATGAGACACATAGAAGAAATGCCTGGTATCTCGATAGGGGGACATAATATAAACAATCTAAGTTATGCAGATGACACACTCCTAATAGTAGAAGATGAAGAACACCTGCAGAATCTATTAAATGCCATCGTACAAGAGAGTGACAACATGGGCTTAAGCCTAAACATCAAGAAAACCGAAACGATGGTGATAAGCAGAAAAAGTCCAATCCCAACATGCAATATCAAAATCAATTATACCACCCTCAAGCAAGTACAACATTTTAAATATTTGGGGACCATTATATCATCAGATGGTAGATGTCACACCGAAATTAAAAGCCGCTTTTGCCAAACAAAAGCAACCTTCCACAAGATGAAACAGATACTAACAAACATCAATCTGTCACTGGAAAAGAGGAAAAGAGTACTGAAAAGTTACATCGAGCCAATCCTATTATACGGGTGCGAAGCGTGGACAATCAATAAACAGCTGGAAAGAACAATTGTAGCGACAGAGTTGTGGTTCATAAGACGCATACTACGTATCCCATGGACAGCTAGAAAAACAAATGAAGAAGTCTTGGTTGAAGCAAATTATAGAAAACAACTTATCACGAATATTAGAAAACGACAGGCAAATTTCTTCGGAAACACAATGCGGAAAGAAGCATGAGAGAATATTGTAACAACAGGAAAGTTTGATGGAAAGAGAGGCAGAGGCAGACAGAGGGAAAAGATACTGGACAAGATGACAACATGGTTGGGAGCAGCAAGAACAACAGACACAATTGCTGCAAGGCAGGACAGGGTGAAGTGGAGGTCCATGATCGCCCACGCCAGTCGGCAAGGCACCGAATGATGATGATGATGATATATATATATATATATATATATATATATATATA
Source organism: Aplysia californica (assembly GCF_000002075.1). NCBI lineage: Eukaryota > Metazoa > Mollusca > Gastropoda > Aplysiida > Aplysiidae > Aplysia > Aplysia californica. The sequence continues at coordinate 888,313 of NW_004797544.1, read as the reverse complement.
TATATATATATATAGATAGATAGATAGATAGATAGATAGATAGATAGATAGATAGATAGATAGATAGATAGATAGATATAGATATATATATATATATATATATATATATATATATATATATATATATATATATATATATAATATATGTGTGTGTGTGTGTGTGTGTGTGTGTGTGTGTGTGTGTGTGTATGTGTGTGTGTGTGTGTGTATGTGTGTGTGTGTGTGTGTGTGTGTGTGTGTGTGTGTGTGCAAAATACGTTTGATACGGAAGAAGTAGCAAACCACACCAGAGCACCTACCAACCACTTACAGTCGTTACTTTGTGGTTATTGTAACATTGTTATAGGATGTCCCTGTTACACATGTGACATAATAAAACAACACTTACAACGTGTTCCGATCATATTGATAATGTCTCTTCTCTGGAGCATGATAGCAAGAAAATCAAGTTCTGAAGGGATGGAAGTAGTATTTGGGCAATCGACACCTCTACCTTTATATCTATCTATCAATCAATCACTCTATCTATCTATCTATCTATCTATCTATCTATCTATCTATCTATCTATCTATCTATCTATCTATCTATCTATCTATCAATCAATCATTCTATCTATCTATTTATCCATCTATCTATCTATCTATCTATAAATCTATCTATTTATCTATCTATCTATCTATTAATCTATCTCTCTATCTATCTATCTACCTACCTACCGACCGACCGACCGACCGACCGACCGACCGACCGACCGACCGACCGACCGACCGACCGACCTATCTATCTATCTATCTATCTATATATCTATCGATCTATCTATCTATCTATCTATCTATCTATCTATCTATCTATCTATTGTATTTCTCCCCCCCCCCCCCTCCAGGGTGACAGCGGCAGTCCCCTGGTATGTGACGGGAAGTTTGTGGGCATCGTGTCTTGGGGCCTGACCTACTGTAACGGCTGTTTCCCGGACGTCTTCACGCGGGTCAGCTCCTTCACTGACTGGATCCATAAGATTGAGCTGAAGCACTAGACTTTCGCTCCAGCTGCGCACCATGAATGCTGTGCCCGACTTTCACCCCCCCCTCGTCCCAAATTTGCCGTACGCTGACAAAACGTCTTTCGAACAAAAAAATTCACTGCAGTTTCGAGATAACGAGGCTTTTTTTCAGCGAAACCATTTTTAAAAATGCTTTCTTCCGAAGTTTGAATTCTAATACATGTATTATAAAAAAGAGTATCTGTGTCACTTTTTTTGATTTTTTTCGCACAAGTAAGATAACGCATCAGGCTTTTGATTTCGCAACAAACAAAAAAAAAGAATATGGTGCCAAACTTTTTAAAAACCCATTTTGTCAGCTTACGACAGTGCGGAACTCAGTAATAAAACATACAGTTTAAGAACGGCTGCCAACTCTTTAAAGATTATATCTGACACACAATGATAATATTATTATGTCCGGCTAGAAGCTGGTTTAAAGCGGAACATCCAACCCTCATACACAAATTAGAAAGAAGAATTTTCAAATTTTATAGTATCCATGTTGCTGTCTGTCTTTTTACGTGTCAGATAAAGAAATCATGAATTGAGACATCTGCATGAATAAGGTTTCTTTTTTCAGTGTCGCAAAGCAGGGCGTTTTCTAGCGTTGTAGAATGACCAAAATGCACGTCTTCAATGAATTAAAAAAGCAAATAAAACAAACAAAAAAACGTGAGACACTAAAAGGCTGCAAGAAGAGTAGATTGCAATGTCCAATAAACGAGGACCATACAGAAAACAATAAACTGAAATGAAAATATGTACAAGTCGTATTCTTACTGTTTATTATTATCATCCTGATTATGTATGTTAATACTGTCGTTGTGGTCTGTTGTTGAAGAGCGATCCTAGTTAGGTCATTTAGAAGCCAGGCTATTAGGGCCGTACATCTGGCTGAGTGAGATTTAGATCTAACACCATGTGAGAAAACCATTTTTTAAAAATAAAATAATGTAGGTCGTGTTTTTAAACCCCCATGTACACAATTTGGATCTTTTACTAAGCGGGCGTCTGACCCTGCCCGTCAGGGCCAACCCGAGCCGAGAGAGATACAACATCACAGCAGAAAGACTGATATGATATGAGACGCTCGATAAATTAATAATGTAATGTTCTCCCTAGTCTGCTGGGGAATCGAAATCGGGTCTCTTGACTGTGACAGTGAGACTCCCAACTGCTACACCTCAGACATCGGTTTGTTACAAAGAGCGAAATACCGAGTTTTGTTTTTGCTCTTTTTTAAAGAGGCTTTTCAACGGAAGAAGTGATCTTACAACGTTTAAAAAATATATAACAAAGAAAAAAAAAACTGTAGAAGTTTTACCACCCCGTCGACATTACTCAAATCAGTAGAAAAGTGAGTAGTGAGTTAGGACTCATAAATAATGTCAAGCAAGTCGTGTCGATGACACGCGATTTACTTGGGTGGTCAGTGGGGGTGTCCTTGAGCAACACACGACAACCCCAGCTCAAAAAGCAGGATGCTGCACAGTGACGACCAGCAATGACATGTTGGTGAGATTGTTTTGTGTTCGTGTAATATTGTGAATTTATGTGAGTATCTTGGGATGAAAGTATTTTTAATTTTGTATTTACGTATTTGTATGTTTGCCACCGAGACTCAAAATTTCCCCTCGGGGATCAATAAAACGCAATTCATTATTTATTTGTCTATTTATCCAGCAGACGGACTTTGACCCTGACTACCAAGGCCAACACGACTGAGAAGGATACGTTTATTGTCCTAGCAGAATTACCGAATACTCGATGAAAGATCTCCCCACACTGGAATCGAACTCACGTCTTCTGCGTGCGACGGCAAGTGCCCAACTTCTGCACCACAGAAACCGGTACCTTTAGATTTGAAGTGTCTTGCCATTGCACCATATAGACGCCTATCTAATTCCTTCTTCATCATTATAACCACACCCGGGGCTCCAGTGGCCGAGTGAGTAGTGAGTTCACACAAAAAAATAATGCCAAGCAAGTGTTGGTGATACGAGGGTCAGATGGATGGTCACTTGGGTGTAGATGGGTGGTCACTTGAGTGTAGATGGGTGGTCATTTGGGTGTAGATGGGTGATCTCTGGGGTGTGCCTTTGAGCCAGACACGAAAACCCTACCTCAAATTCTAAGGACAAACAGGGCGTTGCGCAGTGACGCCCAGAAACGACACGTTTAACATGCCAGTGCTTTCGAGGCGAGCTAGGTGACATTCGTAACAGGTGGACAAACCAAGGCCTTATTATAATACAGTGAAATCCTGTCATAACGAGAGAGAGAGAGAGAGAGAGAGAGAGAGAAAGAGAGAGAGAGAGAGAGAAAGAGAAGGGGGGGGGGCGGTGCGAAAAGTCCGTTATAGCAGGATTCTCGTTATAAGGGATCCAGTAATAAATTCAAGGGAAATAGTAAAGTAAACATAATATATGAGTTTAGTGTTCTGTTTATTCTTTTTTGTATTTCCCCTGATGATGATTTTGTTCCACGTGATCTCTAGGTCTTACTTGATCAAAAATCGAATCAGGTTTCTTTCTCTAGCACTAGCAATGTTGACAGCTCGGCGTTGGAGATCAGAAAGAAGGGGCTCTGGCTCTAGGCTAACTCGCCCGCTGTGTTGTCCCCCACCCCACCGCGCCCTGTGGTGCGTTGCGTCTGCTTGCGCACGTCACACATTCACTCCATCTATCACAGCATTGTGACCTCTCCATCCCGCACCAGAGAAGTGAGAGGCACGGTATGCCTTGATAATAGGGGCGGGCAAGAGACGAGCCGAGTACTCGTTTCTCGCGAGAAACGCCCTTCTCGTCACTGCCCGGGCACTAAACTACTGCCCGGTACCGAGACGTGATGCTGCTCGTTGGCTTGACATAACGAGTAACAGTAACTAGAGTGAGAGAGTGAGAGGCGAGAAATGACAACGCAGACAGTGCCACCCATCACCGTGCCGTCCTGGGTGTGATACTGAAAGGGAGGGGAGAGGGTGGTGGGACGAGGCGAGTGGGGAGTTGATCAGGGCCTAGGCCTAGGTCGTCTCCCTACCTTCCTTCACCGCCTGCGCCTGCGCACCAGGGCAAGCCTAGTTTCTAAGTTTAGATCCCCGCAACGACCGGCCTTCCCGCTAAACAAGTTGCTCGTTCTGTGGGGCTAGAAGAGAAATCTCGGCCACGGCCGGCCTTCTCGCTGAACGAGCGGCTCGAACTGCGGGGCGAGAAGAGAAATTGGTCACGAGACGAGAAGCATTGCTCGAGACACGAGACGGGAAGTATTTCTCGTTCCCGTGACCGGTCCCGGCGAGAAGTAGGTCAGCTTCTCGGTCTTCTCGCTCGGGAAGGAAAAAGCGCTCCCCGCCCGTCTCTACTAGATAATCTAGACAGGGCTGGCATATCACGCGATGCGTTCTGCTTGTCTGCGCATGCCACACCTTCCCAACTCATTCGCTCCCGCCTTCATTGTTGGTTCGCATGGGCTCTCCCATTCTTTGTTTCGCTGGATCACCAGCACCTTTCTCAACTGGCGAGGTTTTATATGTTTAATTGTGCACAGCAGCGGCAATATTCCGTTATAACCGACTCGTGTGACTGTACGATTGCACAATAACAGTATTTTATTTACAAAGATAAAGAAGGGAAAAAACGGGGTTTTAGAATAGTGTCTTTATAACAGACTTCTGGTTATTTCAGGACTCGTTATAAGTGGACTCCACTGTATTATGATTTGGTCCCCACAAACCAAGGCCTACATATAATATTATGGTTTGGGGGAGTCAATAAAACCCTGGGAATTATAATATTATCCCAACTGAAAGAGCTGCAGAGCTGGTCTCTACCATAAAAAACGGCATCTCCCCAAACGCTTTACAATAAGAGAAGATGAAAAAGTAAAAGTAACATACGAAAGTAGGTAAGCAGGCCGACATCTAATAGGTGGTCGACAACATACACCTAAATGAAGAAGCACAAGTGACTTAACAGAATTGCATCCCAGAAATCATATTATTGTTAGCCTATAGTCGGGCAGTCTTTCATTACTTTCAAAAACGTCATGTATTGTTTCTGTGCACACCATTACATTGGAAGCATTCAGAAAAGAGCACAGTTTTTATAAGTAACCACTTTATTATTCCCTCATTACTAATAATAAGAACAGTTCTCAGGGTCAAATAACAAATATAAGCATGGTGTCAAGTACGTGATCAGCAATAATTTTTCTAAAAGAAGTTCTGCAAGAGAGCAGAAGAAGCGTAATTAACATTATCAACAGGACTGGTGGCGACATGCAGGCTTGTAATTGCCAAGGAGGCTCTTCTAAAGTCTCGAGGAATATATTCTTGTTCTTGTCCTTGTTCTTGTTCTTTTTCTTGTTCTTGATATTGTTACTTCTATTATCATTATCTTAACCATTTGTATAAGTATACTTACGACCTTAGAGCATGCGTCGCGCGCGCGCGCGCGCGCGCGCGCGTGTGTGTGTGTGTGTGTGTGTGTGTGTGTGTGTGTGTGTGTGTGTGTGTGTGTGTGTGTGTGTGTG
>NW_004797544.1:803189-880869 GCF_000002075.1 Aplysia californica | reverse complement strand
GGCCGCCATGTTTTAGTTTCAATTCCTCACAGCGAATCGGCGATCGCGAAGAGGGAGTTCCGCTTCTATAAGTGTAGAATTCTGTGCAATATGCTTATTAGTGGCACCTCCACTCGTATCGCATAATAACAATAATAATAAAAATAACAATGATAATAATGATAGTCATCATCATCATCATCACACGAGACGAGACGAGTGATGATGATGATGATGATGATGATGATGATGATGATGATTATCATTATTATTATTATTATGCGATACAAAATTTCACTTCCTTTTGGAGAGGTTGCTAGGCAAGCCAAAACATGGCGGCGCCCATGAATAGGATGCTTCCTGGAGTCTTCTAAGGCCAGAAAAATTAAACAGTGGTCAGAAAAATTCAAAGTTGAAGTACATCTGTTTTTGTTTAAGAACTTAACAAAAATTGTTCTCACAGCTTGTCTACTTGTTTCCCTTTTTTAAGTTTTGTGGAACAATAATTTCACATATCTAGATCTAGATTCTAGATCTAATCTACACTTGGTGATCTTGTCTTATATGCTTTACTTTAGCACGTTAAATTCTTCAATTGAGGACTTCCGAAACGAGCGACCACTATCAGATCTGGATCAAAATTCTATGTCATCAAGATTATACTCAATGGCTTCCAAAATCATGATGGAAGACTGAAAACCACTGTTATACGTTCTGTTCATGACAAAATTACGGTAGTTTGCACATTTTTAGGCCCAGTTCAAAGTTTTGAAGGTCTGAGTTGGGGATTAGTTTCAGTGGCTGAGACTAGATCTAGATCTAGATCTAGATCTAGATCTAGATCTAACACTACCAATAATAACATCATAAGTTCATAAATCGTAAATGATAAATGATAAGATGACTAGAATTCTAGATCTAGATAATCTAGATCTAGCTCTAGATCTAGATCTAGATCTAATTATCACCAATTTAGCCACTAATCTTGACTAATGAATTAATTATTGATCCGATGATAAGATTAAGCCAAAGCACCCCCGATCTAACAAAAATAAAGCATCCATGTTCCCAAAAACCATGTCCTTATCAACCTGGACTAATGTTTTATAGACTATTTCATAAATAGCCCTATTTGCAACGCCGCGTTCTGAATAGCTCCCGTGCTATTTGCAACGCCGCTTTTTGAAACGCCAGTACTAGAGCTAGATCTAGAATATAGATCTAGATCGAGATGTAGTAGCCATCGTTTCTACTTGATAATATTTTAGTTCTGCCTGAATTGTGGAAGCTTTCTCAGTTTTTTTGATAAACCTCCTAGGATTTGACTCCTTTTTTATAACGTTGTCTTATTCCGATCAATATTGGGTAGATCTAGATCTAATCTAGATCTAGAAAAATCTAGATCTAGATTAGATCTAACAATTATTATTGTTTCTGACATTGTTTGCACTAAAGTAGACGTCTTGTTCATCTCTCATAATCATAATCATCTGAGTTAGAGTTTGAGCAAGTTTAAGTCGAAATTTTAAGACGCTTGGATGACAATAACAAGATGGTGCAACTTGAACTTTAAGTGGCCTAGAGAACGTATATAAGTTGTCTACTGTCTATTTCTCTAATTCTAATGTTCAGTGCTTCCAAGCATACCATCGAATCCCGGTCCCGAAAGGTTTTTTTTTTTCCTTCTCCTGAGCCTAAAATTTTAAAAAAATAAAAAATTTGACTCACAGACCAAGGAAAGCCATTACTGAACTTTAACCAGGCCTAAATTGGTAAAAGGAAAAGTATAGGCTATACTAAGGCCTACTTTGTACAGAGCTCCTCTTGGGGACAAAAAGCAGAATGTACATGCTTCATCACTACATAAAAAAAACTACAAAGCAACAGTTAAGATATAATTATGGGAACACTTTGTTGGTCAGTCGAGAAGAGGACAACAACAACAACAACAACAAAAAAACAATTTTAAAAAACCTCGTCTAGGAGCGGGCTTGAACCAACGGTAAAAAAATAATGGTTTCACTTCAAGCGCAGACACGCTGTCACTTCGGCCATCAGAACTTCCGATAACGATGTGCAGATTAAGCTTGATACTTTACACCCGGCGACACAGCGTTTTATTTAGCACTGGCGCTAATTGCAACGCGGCGTTTTATTTAGCACTGGCGCTAATCGCAACGCGGTGTTGCAAATAGGCACTTCCTTCATAAATTAAGACCCAAAGTAGTCATTTGAATCTTTATGATAACGATACGACCATACAGGAAATTTACATTTAAATTGTAGAGCTAGGTCTTCTACTGTTTGATTAATTAGACACTATATAGCCTAATTAGTAGCATTAGTGTTGTATCAAGTGTGTGAGAGGGTGTAGGGCCTAAGGATTTTGAAAGCTTTCTATTTGGGGCTAAACAGCATCAGCTCATAAGTCTGATTTTGAGCCCTTAATAATCAAAACCTTAACCAGCTTCCAAGATATTATAGGCCTAATGATTAGAGGCTTCATCTCTGGAATCTATAAAATCGTTGCTTCATTTGTGTCAGATACTAATTTTTATTTGAAAGGTGCAATCAGCATTGGTTTTTGTATAAAAAAAAGATGAGAGATGGAATTTATGATAGGCCTAAATGGTAGGGATCGGACTTAGCAAATTGGATCCTTTTGGTGTTTTATAGACCTCAAAATCTGTCACTATCCCCCTGCTCCCTTTCCTCATTGACATAGGCCTACTCTCCGAGCATAGAATCTAATACTGAAACTGCTGCGGCTGAATCGCAAAAAATATTTTTCTGTAAGTTATATTTTAAAGCCTCAAACCTGACACTAAATAACACTCAACATTTCCAAAATTTAGTGTTGTCATTCAAATAACAATATCTTATTTGTTTTCCTGATAACCTTAAATGCGATTTGATCTAAAATATTTCTATGTACTGTCATAATTATAATGTTTTCGTCGAGGAAAGGGACATTTTTGCATTTTGTGAAGAAACACTTCTCCATGATTGTCACCAAGGATACTTCACTATCATGTGAGCACACTAGTCACAGGAAAATAAAGTTTATAAAATGAACATATGCCACTTGAGAAATAGCCCCCCCAAAAAATGACAGGAAAAGAAAGTTTCCACTCTTTCACTTTATTACATTTTTATGAATTATTGAGCTCATCTTTTTCCCTTTGACTTTCTCATAGTGAAGAACACACAGAGGTGAAGGGGCAGCAGAATGGTGGACTTCCAATCTCACTACAGAGTGTACCCTCACGGCTTCACTTCCGATCCTCCTCGAGTTGGAGTGAAGACCAACAGAGAACTCTACCATGAAGAGGGACGAAAAGTTTTCAGGAAAAGGCATGATCGTCCAGGTGAGAAATCCGGACTCATCCACAAAAAAGTCTTTAAAAAAACTAAACAAACTCAAGTCTGATCTTATGAGCTTGATTTTTTTTCTCTTTAGAAATTAACTCTTTTAGTAGTCATTTATATGGGGTTCAATTTTGATTGTGGCTGGTTTATTTGTTGATCTATCTGGAATTTGTTCATAGAAATTAAGCAGTTTACCAGACTCCGTCGAGTGCATGATTTTGAAATGGAAGTGTTTCGTCCTCAGACAGTACAGTGGGGTAAAATCACAATAGTGATGTCAAGTGCATGATCTACTGTACCACTGCATCTACAGTCAAATGAGCTGCTCTGTTTGAAAAAAAGTTTGTGTTTCATCTACTTACTCAACTTATGATTGAGAAATTTGGGACAGCTCAGGATTTTTTAAAATTGATATGATTTTCATCTCTATTCTTGCCCTTATTAATCTCTAGGCTTGCCACTAATACTTTATAGATAATTTTTTAAAAAGAAGAAAAAAAAACACTTGCTATTCAAACATCTCTTTCAGCATGGTTTTATTATGAATTAATGTTAATTATTTTATATGAGAATGAAATAGAAAGTTAATTGGGAAGAGCAAAATAGCCCCTCCCCCCCCCCCCCCCTCCCCGACACACACTTCCACTTCATATTCTTCTTTGAGAGAATATCTTGCATTATCTATGTGCATTTTTCTTTTAGTACATGACTGTCGTCATGAAGTAATGAAAGACCACACAGACAGACAAGAGTTTGAGACATGGGTGTTGTCGCATGGCATGACAGAGACGTACAGAGCAGTGGAAGATCTACATGACAAGTCTGAAGAACCAACTCCTGGCACAAAGAAGTAAGACATTCCATATACAGAAAGCAGAAAAGTTGAGTATAATAATAATCATGATAATAATAGTGATAATTGCATTTATATAGTGCATATCCACACTCTATAGTATTCTCTATGCATTTTACAACTGTTATTACCCCAGCAGACCTTAGAACACTTAGAAACATTCTTGGCTTCTCAGGAAGCATACAGTGGAAGCTGTAGATTTTATGCACTCAAAAAATAACAAACTGACAAGTTCTTCCACTGTCTATAGCTGGATATCTGTTCTGACATGGGTGAATATATACACCCGCACACACACTCACACACACACACGCGCGGAAAGATGCATGCACATTCACACACACATACATACTCAAATACAGACATGCACACACACAGACACACACATACTATTTAAAATGTGCACTCTTTTTTTTTCACCATGGTACTGTCACAGACCTGACAAGCTACTGTACAAGTTGGGTGAGACGGGTAGCGCCCCCGGTGACTTCCGCTACCCGCGAGGACTGTGCACCACGATGGACTGCGATATTCTGGTTGCTGACTCAATGAACCATCGAGTGCAGCATCTCAATCAATACGGTGTGTACAAGAAGCATGTCGGAAAGCAGGGACAGGGAAATGAGGAGTTCAACGAACCTTGTGACGTCCTTGAACTGCCCAACGGGGATATTGCAGTAGCAGATAAAAAGAATAAAAGAGTGCAGGTTTGTTCATTGAAAGTTTTATCGCCAAGACAAAGTTAATGCCATGCAAGCAAGGGACTTAACTCATTCGCTACGTATTATTTTCGGCTTGTGGAAGAATTTTTTTCGGGAGGGCGAATGAGATGATGACTAGTGGGCAGTTAAAAGGTCTTTGGGGCCACAAATTCAATTAAATATCAACGTATTATATACCAATATTTTCAGTATGGTTTGTAAAATACATCTGTAATGTTTATTTATGTATTTTTCAACTTTGGTTCCTGTAAGAGACGATTATGCAACACAATTTTGATTGGATGCGGATAAAATTTGAAAATAAAAAATTAATAATCTTTGGTGAAACTCAAAAAATATGTTTGCACCTAGTCAAATGATACATCAAAATAACCATAAAACAATATAGAACTGGAAAATATTGAAAAGTTTGCAGTTATTTACCTACATACCATAATATTTGTACATTTTGAACATAACATCCGATATTGAAAAAAAATTTTTTTTATAATCTTGAAAAACGATCACAAACAGAAAAAACCCACTCGTATCTTATATGGAATTATTCAGAATTGCATTTGGAATAAACCTATACATGTCTTGAGTGGCACTTTTTGTGTAATTTCGTCAAAAAGTAGTTATTTTGTGGAGAAAAAAATATTTTGACAATTTAGTTCTAGCACTCAAAAATATTGATTTCTCAATAACAGTACTTTGGCAATATGAGTCCAATCGTATCAATATTATAAAAAAAGAGTTCTACATTTCTTTAGTGGGCAAAATAATGATAGATTTTGTAGTGTAAAATTACTAAGACTGGTGTCCAGGCTATAATTTTGGCATCGTGATAAAACAAAGTCGAATAAACTACGAAATCGTGTTTCAAAACTGAATCTAAATTTTCGATTTTCAGTGGAAATGCTTGACCCGTAAGTCAACATTATATTATGACCTTTATTTTAACATGGATATGTGGATTGGAATAGAATCTAAGCTAAAATTGAAGATCGGTTCTCGAGCCGCCGGGGGCGGCTTAGCGTACTGACGGCACTTTAGCCGCGTCGCCCCCCACGGCTCGGCGTAGCGAATGAGTTAAAGTGGGCTTAGGCTTGTTTTGTATGCAATTTTTTTTAGCAGCTATTTAATTAAGCACCTAACTTATAGAAGTTGGCATGTCTACTGAATAGAGACACTGCTGGTCTATAGTTGTATCCACACACACACATACACACTCACACACACACACACACACACACACACTTATATATATATAACACACGCACATGTATAAATATATAATTATATTATCTAATTGTGGTGGCCGAATTTTGCTATTCAAAAGGCTTTTTAATAGCTCCATCGATTGACATGCGGTTTTCGCCAAAAGATTCTTTAAAATATTCTCCAGATCATGACGCCCTTCGTTTTTTAAGTTTTGAGACAGTTTTGCTGCAAAAAGCTAAATTTCTTTATTTCTTCGATCGCTTTTGTAGGCCGACGCTTCTGTCTTTGTAATTTTAAAAAATCCGCCAGGTTTGTTTATTTCAAGTCATACTTCCATTCGATACTATCGCACATTGTCGCGCAATACTGAGCACTATTTTAAGTGTGCAACACGTTTAGATCTAGCCTATGGGTTTTTTTTACTTGGTGCTAAATCCGACAGTGATCCTTTCATTTGATGCCCATCATCGCTTTTTCTGGACTCCTTTGTCAAATTCTTTTTCTTGCTACTGGGAACAATCAACACGCTTCTGTCTCAATCTGTTCATTGAACGGGGGCCCAGCTAGTATATATATATATATATATCAATTTCCTGTATTTTCTGAGCATATGTTGATTGGTAATTTCAAGTTGCTGACCGAAACTTTTTTGTTCAATATTTTCAACTAAATTTGCTTTGCAACAAAACAGAAACAGGTCTACAACTTTTGAAAGTTAAGCTAATGCCTGTTGTTCGAGTTAAATTTTTAAGTTTTGAGTACTGTGGATGGTCAAGTGAAGTGATTTCTATGAAATTTAAGCAAAATCCACCAACTTGATGCCCATTTGAATTCAAGAAACTGATTGTCACTCCTCACCAGCAGCTTAGAATACCTGGCGTGAGAACACACTGCAGGCTAGCTGAGTTTCTTGAGTTTGTGACTTTACTGTGACTTACCCGGAGAACAACCTCATTGGGTCAGGTTAGATAAAAGTGTTTTCTCCACAGGTGAACATTTTCTTGCAGCCCTACAAAAGAAAGAAGCTAGTTTAACACTTTTAGGTCACTTGGCACAATAATGCACCAGTGAAAATTATCCGTTCGGGTCACCTGGCGCAGTTGTGCACCAGGCCTGAGAATTCCGTTGCAGTCGTTCTCCTGGCTGGGTGACCAGATGGGGTATTTTGTACTGCTGACTTTGTGGCGGCAAAGTGTTAAAACAAAAAAACAAAAGAATATTGTTTTTATTTTGAACTTTTGCTTACGATTTTTCAGGTTCTCACAGAAGATTTGAAGTTTAAGTACAGTATGCCAATAGCTGGAGAGCCTTTCAGCTTGGGCTGCGACAGAGACATGAATGTTGCCGTGGCAACGACTCGGAAGGAGATCTTCATTTTTAACAGTTACGACAGAGTGATGCTTCACCACTTTCCAGTGGGGGCAAAGGGCAAGTCCTCGGGTGCTCCAATACAGATCTCAATGTCAAACGACTCGGAGGTATACATGACAATTGTGGAGTCTGCTCACAGCGAGTACTAAAACTACATTTCTTGCTCTTTTTCAGAGGGATTTATTGTAGAGATAAACAATTAAATGGGTAAAATTAAGATATTGTAACCTACCAATTCTTTGTGCATCATGATAATTGCAGCCGGACATTTCCTGTTTTATTAAAGATATAGCTGCAACCCCCACTAAGATTCGATGACCCAGGGTGTTGTGCACTTTGTCAAACAGTTCAAAATGGAAAAGGGGGGGGGGGGGAGCAAGGTGCTACCCTTCCTTTTTACTAAAAATTTAGCATTTGAAATAACAGAACTGCTGGAGTAGTCATACACTATGTACTTCATCATGGCAGCAAGCAGATGGGTGTGGATGTGAGTTCAACATCTTTCTGGTTGATTGCCATAGCGACAACATCATCACCATTAGCAACAGCAACAACAACAACTCTCTGTCTTGCCCTTTTTTAACTCCCAGTGGAGCATAGACCATCAACAATATTACTCCAGCGAAGCCTGTCCTGAGCATCCTTTTCTAGCTGTTTCCATGATGTTCCCGCTTTTTCAATTTCCACTTGTACCGCTCGCCTCCGTGTCATCTTTGGTCTTCCCTTCTTACGTTTTCCTTGTGGGTTCCACGTTAAAGCCTGTCTGATGATGCTTGTCGGGGGGCTCCTCAGGGTGTGCCCTATCCAGCAACAACAACAGCAGCAAATATGCTCAGCATGTTCTGGATAAATAACAATAGTAATAATAGCAGCCAGAGTTTTACTTACCAAAGATCATGTAGTCTTTTATAGGCTACAAACTATACATATATGCACACTGTGTCTTTACTACTATCATTATTATGCTTATAAAATTAATGGTAAAGATCATGACTGTTATTATTATTGTATTATGATGATGATGAAGACAATGATAATTATTATCAGTATTGTTATTATTGCTATTCATATTATTATTATTATCATAGTATTATTATATGCTTTTGTTGTTATTGTCGCTGTTGTTGTTATAAGCATGACTTTTGATGTAAATTTTATATGTCTGGTGAGAAAGCTGAAATTTAAAGACTTTTTTGGTGCAGATCCTGGTGAGTGACCCGGAGGACGGTCATGTGTACCTGTACACGCTGGAGGGTCGCTGCTTCTGTCGGTTTTCCCCTGAGGCACACTCAGCGGGCCTGTCTGTGATGGCCGGTGACGTCTGCTTCACGCCGCTGGGCCAGATTCTTGTCGTGGACGTCCTTAACCATGTGATCAACGTGTACACGGACAACGGCGAGTTTCTCCAGCAGGTTAGTTTAAGTTCAGTCAGAGTTTTATGGCACTTTGCCAAAGATCATGTCAGTTTGTTAGTGCTTTGGCATCTGAGAAACATCTTGTCAGTTTGTTAGTGCTTTGGCATCTGAGAAACATCTTGTCAGTTTGTTAGTGCTTTGGCATCTGAGAAACATCTTGTCAGTTTGTTAGTGTTTTTGCACCTAAATCGGATGCTTGCACCGTATGCTTCGTGGGAAGCTGAGAGTGTTTCAAAGTGTTCTGGGATCTGCTGGGGTTGTAATAGTTGTAAAATGCATAGAGAGTGTTGTAGAGCATGTATATGTTTATTCTACGCATTATTATTATTATTATTATAATATATATTATTATTATTTATTATTGTTATTATTACTTTTATTATTCACAAATAGGTCATGTAAGTGCTGAAATAACATGTGATACTTGAGAGTAACATACAAAGAAAAGGAGGAGATAAAGAATGATAGATGTTTGACAAGAAAGGAGGAGCAAAGTGGTGGTTGATGGATGGGGGTCTGCTTCCATGTGAACTTGTGTATACAGACATTGGGGAGTTTTTTTCAACGTTTTTGGATTATATGTTCCCTTGTTTTTTTGTACTCCCCCCCACCCAAAATTAACTAATTTCATTGCAGGAACTAATGGAAACTGTCTTGATGACCCTCTATGTGTCTCTCTCTTACTCAGCACTTGCTGCGTGTAAGAAAAGTTATTGTGTCCAGATGAAAAACATTATTTTTTAGGATTAAAGATGTAGAAACAGGCATATTTTTTAAAAGTTTATAAGATTGTGGGGAGAGTTTTTTAAATGTTATTATCGATCATGACTCAGATTTTTTTTAAATCTGAAGAAGTTTAAGAGCTACTCTTATTTGAAATGCAAGGTAAGTATATGGGGAAACGCTTGCCAACGTGCTTTGGACTTTGATTTCTTTCAACCCCCCTTTCATCCTTCCATCCCATATCATTGATTAATTTTATAATTTGGGAATCGTCCGTCAGTTGTTTAAAAGTAGGCCTACTAAGCCCAAAATTTTGACATTTTTGTATTTATTGCTGTTTCTTAATCTGGGATACATGTTGCCTGGACTCAAGAAATATTCTATCAAAATTGAAATTAAAAGAACAAAACAGGGTTTTTTCAGCTTAATGACGAAATGCTTTACACCCCTATTGGCACAATTTAAATCAATAGGAATAGGAGGCGACAAGCTATTTGAGCCTGCCTGTCAGGGTCAACCTGAGATGAATGAGATACAGGATCCAAGAAGAATGACAGAGATGCTTGATAAAACAGACATGCCGACTTGGGAATTGACCTCAAGTCTTTTGCACGCTACGACAATGAATTGAACCATCGCACCAGTTGCTGGTATCTCTGACCATTATAGACTACTTTTTATGACATAAATGTATATATATCTCTATCTAGTCGAACCTGCTCTAACAGCCAACTGAACAAGACAATCACCTGTACAAATGACCACTTTCCCCCTTACAGTTTTAAGCATTATAATGACAGGTCTCAGATGATCACTTTTTCCTTGACAATGGATGGTCAACTTGCACAGGTTCAACTGTACTTTTGTACTATACAAATGCACACATGTTATAATAAGATGGAATCAGTCACCCATCAATTTTGAGGCATACAGAGTTTTTAGTATCATCTTAAACCTTGTTTATTTATTTTGCCCTTGAGGAAAAAAATACCCTTCTGTTATGAGTAAAAATTTAAGATATTTGAGATTGAGGGAAGTGGGAGTCGCTTGGTTGTTTAGAGGTAAAATTAGTGAGAAAATTGCTGCCAAAATTTAGTGACTGCCAAAGTTTGAGAGTCTTTGAAAAATGCAGATTTACATTTTTTGTGGCTTTGATCTGTCTTTTCAGTAAAATCCACATAGGAAAGTGTTTTTAAATAGACGCAAAGAGTTTTAAGTTATTGAGCCCCTCCAAAAAATTCAAATAAATATGATCCAATGTTTTTTTCTATTCATTATTTTGACGAGTGCCTGATTTCTTCACAATGCCACACATAAATACATTGCAACAAAATAATGGGAAAATCCTCCTCTCAGGTCCTAGTCCCCACGGACGACGTTGGCAGTGTTCACTCCCTTGCCCTAGGGCTGGAAGGCCACCTGGTGGTCTCAGAGTTCAGTGTTGGGGGAGACCACTGCATCAAGATCTTCCGCTACCGACAGTGTCCGTGCCATGAGGGGAAAACCCCTGGGAGCAAGAAGAGGACACCGGTGGCCTCTCCCAACATGTGAACTCGTTTCTATGACATCGGAGAGTTGAAAGATGCTGATGGGGTTGTGCGATCCAACTAAGGGGTTTTAATGTACAGTTTTAGGTCTTTTGGTCAACTTTTGTCAGCACATAATCATAGTGGGAATTCCTTCGACTTTTGTCTTGCTAGACTCCCAAAAAACAAAGAGTGGTTGTCAGATGCTAGCAGACCTATTACATTGGAGTAAAAGCAGTTATCAGACTCCATTTTTAAAACATTAGTGCAAATCAAACGTTGTACAAATGTAGGATCTTTGCTGATGCACTCTGAACACATAAGAATTTCACTTCCACCTTGGATGATTTGCCCGTCACTGTCAGTACAGTAGAACTCGGATTCAACGAGGTCTCCGGGCCTGACCTAAAATCTAGTTGAATCCGAGTGTTTGTTATAGCAAACAAGAGGTTTTGTATAGATAATTACAGGCCCTGAGCAAGTAATGTGTAAAGAGAAGTAATAAGTAGAGCCTGAAATGCCCCCATATTATAATCTGTGTAAAAAAAGACTGATTCGTTCAAATGCACGCATGTGTCATCTCGATTGTTTGCCAAAAAGTTATGTTGCTGTGTAGAGCCTAGCATACGGCAAAGTTTGATTCCATAGACTAGCGCACAATTCATAATGCAGATCTACGTCAAGACTAGCTTATCATTGTAATAATGATCAGTTGCCGAGGGGGAAAAAAGACTGTGACTCGTTTGTATCTGCGACGTTCAACGCTCAGACCGCAGGTGCCCCTCCCCGACACGCACACACATTCACACGTGTGCAGGCCGCCCATCCGACCCCGACACACGCTAGAGTAGACACGTGCGTGTGCCAATAACGCATGTGTTGGTATGAAAAAAGGCCACTGATTGGTCGCATGCAATTGGCTAAATGAATAATAGTACACTGCGCAGGTGCAATGGAAGGTTTCCAGGAATAGATAAAGTTCGTTCTGGGAGAAAAATGAGGGAAGCCACGTCCGTGGGGGCTGTTCACCCTGGAAGCGACCTCGTTGAATCCGAGCTCGCTGATTTAAGTGCTCGTTGAATCCGGGTTATTTTTTATTGATTTTAAAGAAGGAATCTATCTCCTCTCGTTGAATCCGAGTTCTCGTTGAATCCGAGCTCGCTGAATCCGAGTTCCACTGTATTGACATCTGCTGCGACAGTCTTAACTTTTTGCCGGCCCAGTATTAGTTTAGACATTTTCATGTCGCATAGCTATCTCCGACTCCCAAAGTTTATTCTTTATATGATTATAAGCTTTGTGCTATTGTACGTGAGGAAGATCGATGCTTCCTCAGCATGTTTCTGTTTTTTCTTTTTGTATCACTTAGATCTTTTTGTACATTCTTCAGTGCAGTATTTACTAATGCAATATTATTTGCTCTCTTTTCAAGGCAATATTGTTCCTTCTTGAAAGCAATAACTTTTTGTCTGCCCTCTCAACTGGCTGACTTTCTTTGAAATTATCCGTCACCCTTGTGATAGCACGGGCTAACCCACTAAACATCAAACATTTGTGACAAGTCCCGACGGTTTGGTCCAATAGGTACAGATTTCATAATTTGAGTTTTTGGTACAGATGCAATGAGGACATAATTCCCCTTCATATGACACAAATATCAAATGAATACGATAATATTTAAGTAAATGACGCACAATTCAATTTTGGAATACTTCACTGCTGTCCGAGGCAAAAAACTGAGATATTCGCTATCAAAGATTGACAAACGCCTCCATCACAGAACAAAGACATTCTCCTAAATAGCTTTATAAACACGTGTAACATCAAATTTTAAAAGATTTTTAAAATTGATTTTCCGACAGAAAAGTCATTCAAAAGTCTAATAAAGCAAAAAAATTTGTGCTCATTTTTAGACCCAACGAGTGTTTTATTTTGGCATTTTTTTTCTTTCACTCGATGTACCTAGTGGACCGAACCACTCATACACGTCACATTTTTGTGGAGGAATTGATAGTGAATTAGCCACTTCATGCACTGAGGCAAAGACGGGTCTGAATTTTGACCAGAAATGCTGCTGATACCAGGTGGTTGCTGCATGATGAAACAAAATAAGTTTTTGGCTTCTCCTGTAAAATTTAGTCTGCTGGGGTTAGCCTGTCTTGTCAGAAGGGCAACAATATATTAATATTACTATTATTCATTAAAGCTCTCATACAAGTGCGATGTTTGCTCAAAGGGTTTTGGTTCAACAGCGGTATGTGGAGATAAAAGTTAAACCTTGTAACTTAATGTATAAGGTGCCTCTGACGTTAAAAAAAAATATTTTCAGAAATAATTCATCAGTCTGTTATTCTTGTTCTGTTTTGCCTTTGGTAGCCAAGAGTTGTTCTCCAAAGGCCATGGATTCGGTGATTGGTACTTGATTTGCTTTGGGGGAGGGGTATATAAAACTTGCAGCTAACAGATACTCTGTGGATTATTTAGCATCGTCTTCTCTGCTTGGCACTATGAAAATTGAAAAAAGCTCCTGCTCTTTCAGTCTGTTATATATTCGTATGTATCAGTACCATCTGGCTTTGAAAAGGGAAAGAACAGGACTTTTTGCTCCACTTTTTTATTTTGAACCCGATTCTTCTCACTTGTGCACTTAGCTTTCAAATGTAATATATTTGGTTTACCCTTTCCTTCTCATGACAAAGTGAGTGATGTTCAAATATTTTGTTGCAATACACAGATTTTTGTTAGCAGTAGAAACTTGTTTCTTCATTTTGTTTGCAATTGACACTTGTCTTTATTTATTTAACTTGTGGCCTCAGAATACATAATTTATCCCCACTGTCAGTGTAGTGTAAACTGCATCTTTCTACACATGGAAATGTGTACAATGAATAGCAGTTACCAACCTCAGAACAGCAATGTCCATGGTTTGTGTTCAACTCTTGGATTTCGACTCCATACTGCCATCCAAAGGCAAAGCGACTTAACGCACATTTCAAGATTTTGAGAAAACTGTAAAAAAAACTCTTCAGGCTAATTGTTGAGACCTTTGACTTATGTAGCTTTACCACTTTAAAAACTACTATCTCAGATGAAGATGTGTTGTCCCACCTTTGACACAAAAAGGATATGGGCAAAACAATAGTAGCAAACCAATAAAACCAAAAAAAACCTCAATTTTGTCAGATATACCGCTCTGCCTTGGAACGGCAGTATGGTACAAGTAAGAGTTCGTTCAGATAGATATTTCACACCTTTCAAGACACATTACTGATGACTTTGGCAATGGGAATACTTAATGGGCCCCCATCAAGACATCAGCAGAGACAAAATTTTCCAGAAGGAACATGAAAAATATTTCAGACCCTACTCTGATTTGAAACATGAACTTCTGTGAGGCAGGCCAATTTTTTTTGTTTATGTTGTCTTTTTAAAAGCCCTATTCGACACAATTTATATTATTTAGTTAAGGAAGTGGGCTTGGACTCTGCCTGTTAGGGCCAACCAGCACTGAGAGCCATACAAAATCTCTGCAGAAAGACCAAGATGCTTGAATCCCATTCTTTTCATAACTTCTATAAAAATGTCTTTTTTTGCAGTGCAACAGGATTAACTGTAAACAATGGTCTCTTGAACCATTTACAAGTTGTTAGAAAATTTCCAAGCTTGTTTGTTGAATTATGTTCCGGTTCTGTAATTCAAAAGTTCAGTTTCACATTACTGTTAAACCCAGGGTTCATTATGAAGAGAAGTGTAGCGAAAAAAAAATGTAGGTTTTTTTTTAAGCTTAAGCCCCTATCAATACAATTTAGATAATTTACGAGGCAGGCTTATTACCTTGTTTGTATTAGTAAGTGATTTACGGCACTTGCAACACAATAAGGTCGTATAAGTGCCGAAGATTAGCAAACACAAAAAAGAAGAAGGGGAGGTAAAGACGATAGATGTTTGACAGGAAAGAAGAAGCAAACCACATCAGAGCACCCGCCAACCACCCACGGCTTATGACCTTGCCTGTCACTACTGTCAGTGCCAACCCAGGTAGAGAAAGATACAACATTCGTGCAGAAACACCAAAACACTCAGTAAAAGTTCTCCCAACTCAAAAATCAAACGCTGGACTCCTGCGTGCAACGTTGTGAAGTGTGAAAATATACCCTCATTAAATTTTGCAGTGACAAACGGACGTCTCTGAACGGAGTTTCACTACTTGAACTAGGTGACCTAGTTATGGAAAATAGGACAAGAGAGGGGCTTGAAAATCTTTACATTGTACTTGTATTTTAGTCCCCACCAACACAAGAGTGGGATACAGCGTTGCGGCAGACGGACAGAGACACTCGATATAAGACGTCCCCACTCTGGGATTATATTCATGTTTAGAGAGCAGCGGCAGAGATCTTAACCACTAAACCACAGACATTGGAAAGAAAACCTTTCAACATTTTAAAAATTGAAACAATCTAAAATAGGAATAAGCTTAATTTTGAGAGAAAAGGGGGACTGAACTGTTGCCAGAATATCGAGTCAAAGCCTGTGAATTTAGCAGCATAACACTAATAACAGCAAATCCCATTACAGTACAGAGAAACAAACATTTAGTTCACATTCACACATTGTGGCGTAAAAACCCTGAGCTACGAGTATTTCGGGTCCTAACTTGCTGCACTGATGAATGTCCACAAACATATTACCAAATCTATTGTTTTAGTTTTGGTAGGAGTTTTATGGCACTTCCAACACAAACAGGTCATATAATATATAAGTGCTGAAGATTATAGGTGCATACAAAAAAGGAGAAGAAATAAGTGCAACAGATGTTTGATAGGAAAGGAGAAAACTAAACCAGAGCACCAGTAAACCACTCACATAAATAGGTCATATAATAAGCGCTGAAGATCAGAAGTGTTATAAAAGAGTAGCATACAAAGAAAAGGAAGGGAGAAAAGGAAGATAGATGTTTTATAGGAACCAAAATGTTCTAGAATGAGCAATAAAAAAACCCTCCAAATTGCAAGTTTCAAACTATAAGTTTATTTGTACAGGATTTATGCTTTTTTTCTTGAAGTAACAATATGTAAACTGTATGCATGCACTTTTCTTGTAACAAACATTTACAGAAACACGGCACACAAACGTAACGCATGAATATCAGATCTCTCCTAGGCAATAGCCCATGTAAGACACTAGATATTAACCAAATAAAAACAATACATTGAAAAGAGTTTTAAAAGTGTTCAACAAAAGCTAACAACAAATTGAGGAAGTCTAACAAACAAGAAACTAAAGCAGCCGCGTAGAGTGAGGACTGTCCACGTTACTAAAAAGCACATATACTCCCATCTTCCTCGTGCTAAGCGGAGGGCAGAAGTAGACAAAACAGACAAGGACTCAGAGAGAGAGGGGGGGAGACAAAGTAAGACTTCAGAGACAGACAGACAGAGGAAAGCTAAAGACGCACACGCACACACACAAAAGTACATGTACAGGATTACTTCGTCATCTGTACATGAAGAGTCTTGAGGGTACAAAAAAGAAGGGGCACAGGAGAGAGACGGGTAGGGGAGGAAAAAAAGGGTTAACATGAAAGTAGCAGTAGCAGCAGCAGCAACAGCGCAGCACACACCGACTGACGAAAAAGCAGAAGGCTCACACCACAGGAATCTTAAAAACAAAACAAAATGAGCTGACCAAGAAATTAGGAAACATCGGTATCACTTGATCTAATTATGGCTTGGCAACATCTTGGCTAGAAAAACAGAAAGCATTATCATTTCCTGATCGTTATTTCATAAATATATGTTTAAGAATAAGTGTAAGTGAATCAGATAATATCGACTGTCAGGCGCAAGACTAATTTACTTCCTCTTCATCGAACAAAACTGACAACTGCCTTGCATACCATAGAAAAAATGTGATCCAAAGGGGGGGGGGGGAAATCTAATCTCTTATTGGTCATGATAAAGAGTTGAATCCACAAATACACATGAAGAGGTGGTCCTGCTTCCTGAGAAACAGAAGAGACACACATATTCCTGGCACTGAATGACAGATAGAACAAAGAGAGGTAGGCAAAACATACAATATACATAAGTTGATGTTCGTATTATTCACATGGAAAATCTCAATGGCATAAGACTGACAATAGACAGATTTTAACTTCATGCTACACCTTGCAGAGCAGACGCAAAGTATTCAACAATTAAGCTT
Source organism: Aplysia californica (assembly GCF_000002075.1). Classification (NCBI taxonomy): domain Eukaryota; kingdom Metazoa; phylum Mollusca; class Gastropoda; order Aplysiida; family Aplysiidae; genus Aplysia; species Aplysia californica. Next base: position 863,501 of record NW_004797544.1, on the reverse strand, counting down.
CATGAGACTGACTACAAGGGAATTTCTTCATGCAAGTTCAGACGACATGAAATCCTTACTTTATGAATCATTTATAATTTCAATGCAATAAATATATTTGTGAAAACGTCGCTGTGATTTTGATTCAACATAATCTATGAGGCAGCTGACCTAACTTGACTTCTAATGTGATCTTTGTCCTAGCCACAAAACACATAAATAGAGCCAGTAAGTTAAGTGAGCTAACACAACAATGGCTTATGTTTAATTTCAAAGTTTCATCAAACCTGACCTCGTTCAACACCTGCATGCCAATTTGGCAAGAGAAACTACATGAGGACAGAGTCTTAACTGTCTTCTAAAAGATAGCTGTCTTTCTCAGACTTCATTTATTTTATATTCTGATAAATAAAAAGTCAATGTAAACAGTCCACTTTCTCTCCTTTTTCATCGTTTACGGCTGAAAGTATCTGGGCAAGAAGAAGACATTCAAATTCTGAGGCCAAGTCAGCCAAGAACAAAAGCCTGATACAGAACAAAGCAGGTCAAAAGGAAAACAGTGAAATAAATTTTCATACCGCTTGGAGTCGGTCAACCGATTCCAAATGTGGGAAGCATCCTTTCTTTGATATGCTTCGTGCACCCTTGCACAGGGAACACATGGGGGGGGACTGAAATGCCCATAAAAGTAGCTCCGAGCATTGCTTAGAGGGCCACAAAAGTTGCAAGGGGGTACTAATCTTTTGTCCATTTTTATTTCATTTTTTTCCAGACATGTCTTCAACAGAAGATGTAAACAATCAGCAGTTGGCGGCTACAAAATATTTTTTTTAAAACTTGGTGAAGATGACTCAATTCCAGGAGCAAGAAAAGACAAGAACAAATCCAAACTCTCAAGCTACCATGCAGTACAATGACAAACAAGAAATCTTTCAGAACAGAAGAGGAAGTTAAACATGGGAAAGAGCAGTTGGAAAAACATCAACATAAAATTTATTTAAAATATTTTAAAAATTTTTTTTTAAACCCAAATGAATTAACGGATGAGGCCTTGAATTGAAAACAAATTAGCAACTTGTCAATGATAAAGAGAGTATGTACACCTAACACAACTACTGACTCAAAATACTCAGATGCATCATGAAGATATCAAATCCTTTAAAGCATAAAACTGTATGCCAAGAGAAGTGCCTCCACTATCCAATATACCAGCCAAACTCTCCTGTCACTCTCTCCAGTGGTAGAAGTCATCAGACACAACAGGATGCCTGACACACAAGTACACATCAATAGGCAGAAGTGACGAGTAACTCTTTTACAAAACCCCTTGGCGAGCTGAAGGAGAAAGTGATTGATCATTGAGCTAGTAAGACTGACACAAGCCACATTCCCTTGCCCCTTTAGACTTGCACAGATCACTAGAGGAAATTTCAGACCACAAGAGAACTTGTGCAGACCATAACTTGATCGTCTTTCACTCGCACCACCTGTGTACAACTGTCTAAAGCACTGAAAATTATGCAGACAACATGATTAAAAATTACATTCCTCAGAAATTTGGGTACATTATATATATATAGATATATATATAAATATATATATATATACACGAGTTATGTATGCATTCAAACTTCCTTAAGTAACAAGTCAATGAGCAACAATAACCAGTACTTGCTTAAAACACTTTCTACACTCCAGAAGCCTGTCAGATTATTTACATAATCACTCGATCAAGCTTTCTTTTTTTTTTCATAACATTTCTTTGGTATAATGCAAAAATCCTTGATAACTGATACAATCCATGCAATATGTCCAGAAAAGGTTTTAAACCCATAACCAATCGAGAAGCATTTACGCATTTCAAAATTTCAATCATGTAAAAATTGAAGTAGCAATATTTCATGACACAAAACACAATAACTGATCCAGGTCCATATATGACTACTCACATTTCAAAGAGAAGTATTATGTATAAAGTTTAAACATCAACAAAATTGACCTCATTATCTGCTACACATTGAGTAAATATGAGCAAAAAGCAGTAAAAAGTTTCCAATGTATACTATTCATTCAAACACATCTGTCCACATACTCTCATAAGCATCTCCTTACATATTTGTGGTATGTGTGTGCTGAACGTTTGTACACAATGTCTCAATTAAAATTCACAATAAGGTTTGCGTAAACGGCCGACACCATTCGATGACATGCTAGCACCAACATTACAAGCTAAAGAGAACTGGGATTTTTAAAAAGCCATTGAAATATATCAAACGTTGAGATCTAGCGCAGGAGCAGGGAAGCAGCAGCACGATATATTTTCTTTTGTACATAATTTTTAAAAAACAACAAAAAACCCCCAAAAAACGTAAAGGACACAACCGCGAGCATTTCAAATATGGCATAGAGGATCCTTCCTCGCAGATCAGCTGTCTGTTGTAAGTTTTGTTCCATCACACAGCAACGTAAGCAGAAAAATGCACCATTGAACGAGCACAACACTAAGGGAGGGTGATGATATTGCACATTGACACATTCTTGAGCATGTTGTGGGTAGATCCTGCATTGCACACAGGTCTTAGAAGGCAGGGGTCACCTTCCTTCATGAAGTCATGATAGATAGGATGAACACGCGAGTTGATTAATGTTGTTGTGAGTGTACATGCGTCAGTATAACTAACTCATTGACAGTGTCGGGACATAAGTGGTGTGGTTCAGCCCATTTTACAAGAGAAAAAAAAAAAAGAATCAAAAGTCGCATAACAAAATTTGATAGACATTTTAATGCATTGCTTATTATCTTCAAAAACATATTTTCATGTGAAGTAAAAAGGCGAAAAGAGTTTATGTTCACGCATCACAAAAAGAAAAATGAAAAACTAGATTCTCTAAAGAAGCTGGCTACTGGGTGCCCAACACCATCACAAATGTGATCGTCTAATCAGTGTAATGTTGAATTTTTGAGCCATTTGTCAACGAGAGTAACATAAGACAGGGAGTAGTTCTATAATGACAGTATCAGTATTTACCAGCTGGGCGATTGCAGTGTGCTAGCAATTATCAGAGTAAGTCTGATTGGGATAATTCTCCAGTCCAATCTTCTTCTTTCAAAGTTTTCCAAAACAAGAACTTTCTTTAAAATTTTTAGGGACACCAGGATAACTTCGGCGATATGAAATCAAGGTACGAACAGTCCTATGTGAAATGTACAGAATGTAAAGAGTAGAGTTGGGGCGAGCGGACCGACGGGTTCGTTACTCGCGGACTCAGTTTGAGCGAGCGAGTAACGGACGGCCATGAGAGCGAACTGCAAACCTCAAGACAGTTCGTTTTTTGGGTCCGCTCCACAATTTTACTCTCTCAGGGAGCGGACTGCGGACCTCAAGCCTCAAGTCAGTTCATTTCTTAGGTCCGCTCCATAATTTTATTCACTGAGTGGGTGGGCGAACGGTTGAACTCTAGCAGACGAGATACTCGACGCGAGATTAGACCCATCGTCTATTGTTTGTTAATTAGGCCTAATGTTTCAAGCCACTAGCGGTGCCGCAGGGAGTGAGAGAGGCTGGTGACATAGTACTATGTGTGTAACCTTTCACCTTGCGTGTGGGCACACTGTTTAAGCTCCAATTATCGGGAAGTCAAAGCTTAAAGAATTCCGAAAGGTCTTGGGGGGGGGGGGGGGATTTCCGCCATGAACGCCTAGTTACCGGGGGGGGGGGGGGGGGGGGGAGTATGCAATAGGTTCGCTCGAATGCATGTTGTCTCTCCGTCCGCCTGCTCGCTAAACGAACTGTTGTCTGTGTCTGATGTGTAGCGAGTAGTTCGTTACTCGCGGACGCTGATTTAGCGAGCCCGACCCAACTCTAGTATCTGCACCATAACTGTAACCTGTTTGAGAGACATTCACGCCAGCTAAATTCCCAAATCGGACACAAACCTGGTCTAAAATATTCAAATGTAGCTTTTATAAACTTTCAATACTTCACAACGCTATGACTGCGATTGATAGTGGAGGATGTTAGGAAGGGTGAAGGTAAATAACCTGAAATTATGTAATTTCTTAATCCCTTTTTTTTAAATTTGGGGGGGGGGGGCGTGCATGCCTCCAAAGATTTTACTGGTCTTCATGACTTGAATCCGGACGGATATTTTCCCCAAAAGTCGATGTCTAAGGGTAGACGGGAATAAAGGTTTTTTTAAAAAGTAATGGTTGTACATAACTTTCCCTTCTAGATATGAGCAATTATTATTCCACCAAAAATTTTTCATTAAAAATAAAAATAATCTTGTAATCTCTCTTATTGATGAGGCCTCCAGTTCCTTTGGCAAGCATCCTAATCCTTGTTTACACTTGAATTCTCAAACAGAAGATGCACTCATATATTTCCCAACAAGACAAGTTACAGAAGATCCACATGAAATAATTGTGGGCCACCTCCCAGATATGGGTAAGCCTTTCCTCTCTTTCAGCACCCTTCCATGTCCATTATTCGACAGGACTGTTCATCCACTGCAGCATGCAGCCTTGTATTCATTATCTTGCACTCATTTCATCTTCTTCAGTCTGTACTTCCTTCTTCTGGTTGTCCCCTCCAACTTTACCATGATCACAGTCATCATTCAGAGTAACTTGCCGTACATCTGTGGCGTGTACCAATTGTTAGGTGGTTAGTACTGTAGAAATTTGTCCAGTACGTCCCTCAGATTGTCCGCTCGAAGCATGTCTTGCTGTGCGATGATGCGGCGGAACACGATGGGGCAGTCAATGGTTGTACAAGACTGCTCTCCATCCTGCACTCCTTGACACATAACGCACACCTACAGAAAAGAGAGAGAGAAAATATTACTTCTCAAATTCACTTCAATTACAACTGAAGAGCACAGGGGAAAAACAACAGTAGTCACTAACCAGAAATTGTCAGGGTACCAATTTTACAACCTTGTGGACTCATAACATCATATTTGTTTGACTGGTGGTTTATTGTTAATTGTTGTTGAATGGTAAATCTAACAACAATAATCAACGAACAATTGAACAGAAATACAGTTATGAGTGAACAAGCATTCAAAATTGGTACCCTCAATATTTTCAGAAGGTGACTACCGTCGTTTTTCCCCTGTAGTCTTCAACTGCATTTTGGCAGGTTCAAATACAACATCAGAGCTCCCATTTGCTACCATGACATAAATTGTAGAACTCTGAAAGCAAGAGGAAGCAGACAGAAATAGCGCTCACAAACTTAATACACAAGTAGATGTGGCGTGTGAGAAATAACTTCAACAAAGCAACCAAAAGATTTTTTTTAATCCCTTGCCTATTTATATAAGATTGATGCCATCTGATTAGTAGAAAAAAGTGCTTATGATAATGTCCAATAGTGTATTTCGTACATACATAGTAGTATAACATGTAACTGTTACAGATAGAGATTCAACAATTGATGTAAGTCAAGGATCTGAGAGTAATGATGATTTTAGAAATAATGGTGATGATGAGTGATTGTGTTTAAGTAATGTTAGCGTTAGTCCTATCTTCCTCTGCTCCAATAAGTCACGAGGGACGTGGGCAACCTCTATCCCCTTCCCTACTGGAACCATCTTTAATGTCACTGTGGAGTTCCGAAATGGTGGGCACAGTCTCTGCTAAGGTGACATTGTTTGTGTTAGCCTATTCTTTAAGTAGGTAACCACTGCTGTGGCAGGTATGTTGGGGTATTCGTAAGCGGGTTGTAGGCAGCAAGTCAACAAACAGGTTATGGACTTTAAAAATGCAGCATTCTACTCCCTGATCATTTACTCCAAGGACTTGAGTATGGACAATTTTGTTTGTACGAGTAAAGAGGACACTGACACAAGTGAAGAAGTAGAACCCATGTGACCCTCTGACCACCAACATGGACATTTAATTCATTTCAAACTTCCACAAAGCAAGAAACAAACACATTCCCATCTCACAACCCAGGACACGTGGACCTACTTGTGCCAGTCGGTAGAAGGTTCGGTCCCACTCCTGCAGGCGGTGTGTGAGGGTGGAGACCACCAGTTGGGGATCCTTGCGGCAGTCGCTGCACACAGCCGTCTTGGTTTGGCTGTCACACACTGGACAGTTTGTGGTGGCGAAAAACTGGGAGATAGTACCCTGGGAGAAAACAACACAAAACAAAAATAGTTCAGAAAAAAAGAGCACCTAAAAGGCATCAGTGGAATTGTAAAAAGGTGCATGTACAGCACGTACACTAGGCGCGGCCACTTACCATAAAACACTCTATACAGTTGGTAGTATTGACGATATAACTCTTCTGACTGGCCGAGGCAAGACGTATTAGGCCTAAGCGCGGCATTGCACGAAATAGTGTGGCTAAGGTACTCGTACACCATGCGTCACAAAATAGCACGTTAGCACTGCCCCATCTTCTGTCAGCGGCCAGCATATACACCAACTGCAGACTGTGCTTTCTGACCGCGGCCGTTCGTGTTTGCAGGTGCAGCCATCCCTTCTTTTTTTTTTAAAGTGAAATTATTTACAAGTAGACTATTGCTTTGGAGTGAAATAAAGCACATCTGAATCCCAACAACAGGTATTTGAGTTCGTGTTTTGTTAATGCAGTGAAAGGAATGTAGATCTATCGGTCCCGTTTGCACTAAAACTAAATCTCACTAGATTCTCAGTGCCCCTGTAGTGACTTTTACGTGTTTCTTATTTAGACCTAAACAGAATTAAAATTATATCTAATCTAGATCTATATCTAGAGACATTATCTTGGCTATCTAGAATCTAGAGATCTCGATAGATCTCGATCTAGATCAAGATTCACTCCCACAATGGCCGTCATGTAAACAAACGGGACTGCAATTGTACAGGAGTGCCCAGACAGAGAGACAGAGACAGACAGACAAAAAACAGAGACAGACAAAGAGTGCAGTTGCGGACATAAACAATGTAAGATTCAGTACTTTTTACAGTGGCCATCCCGTAGTTCCACCCACGTGCTATCTTGCAACGAGATAGAGAATTACAAAGAATGCAGGTTTAATTTAGATGCGTTTTATGTTACAGGAAGTAAGGTACTATTACTTGTTGACCATAAAAGGCTAAAGAGTGAACTTAACTTATAATATAAAATTGATATTGCCAGAGTGCATGTTTGACCCATCGATTCCCGCCAACGAATAAATCATTGATGGTCAGGTCCCGCCAACGAAACAAGAAAAAGAAGTCACACTAAAGGGAAGTCACTGTTGGAAAGTTCCACTAACTCTTGGTTGAAGAGTTGTTTAACTTGACTCATTTAATCTGAAGAAGCGCCTTATGGCTGCGGATGTACACCGGCCACACTATGGCTCATGTACTCTATATGAATGCACTTTCAACAAAATCCCCAATCAAAGATGTGAAAAGAAATCACCACAGCCCGACTTTGTAACTACTGATCATAATTTTCACGCAACAGCTTAAACAACTGGACTGGACTGTTCACCTCTGAAAATTGGCAACTTCAAAATATTCCTCAAACAATACAATAAACTGATAAACAAACAATGCCAAGATGGATAATTTGAACTGAGGTCATAGCTTAAAGGGCTTCTCTTTCTTTTATGTTCTTTTTTTTTTTTTTTTGTGTGTGTGTGTGTGTGTGTGTAAGTGTTTTACTGCGCTTGCAACTGCATAAGGTCATATGAGAGCGTGGGACACATTAAACATTTTCAGATGGTAGGAAATTTTGAATTTTGCCCAAGCGGCGACCGAAGCCTACTCTTATCGATTTTGGACCAAGAAGGGATCTTTAATATGTACAACTTGCACACCGAACTGTCTGAGATTTTTTGCCCTTGTCCGAGAAGGCTACGTGTAGATCTTTCCTATCATAAGATCAGGGCTGTGGCTGAAACACAGCAGTAAGAAGGAGCCAAGGAGTAGCAGTAGAAAGGGTTCAGAAAGAGCCCAGAGGAGTCAGAGGAGGGGGCATAGAAGGAAAGGGGGTGGGGGCAGAAAGTGAAGGCGAAAGCAGACAACAGAACATTGCTAGAGAGCAGGAAAGGAGGTGAAAGGAGACAATTTTTTAGAAAAGAAAAATTTCTGTCGCTTTCCAGATTCAGACCCAGCGAACACCTTAATCTCTAAGCCATGAGAGTCCCCGCTTTTCTTTCAATTTGTGACAAAACCTGACTTTGTTAGATATTAGAGAGGAGGCAGAGGACCTACCTGCTTTGTCGCAGCTGCTGCTCCCATCATGGGCCCCACTCGCATGACTTTTGGCATGTCTTGGTACCTGGGAGGGCAATTCAGTTTTCAGTTTTAGAGTGTTACGGTACTTGCAACACAATAAGGTCATATACGTGCCGAAGATTAAAGGTGTTACAAGAGAGTAAAAAACAAAATCAAAGGAAGAGAGATAAGGACGAAAGCTGTTTGATAGGAAAGAAAGAGCAAACCACACTACAGCACCCGCAAATCACCCACATGAGGGCAATCGACATATGCAAGAAAGAAAATGAACAGTTCCTGTATAGCACACAGAATAATTTGAGGCAGAAAATACATGCTGTTCTGTAAAAATTGTTCGCTACATAGTAAAGACAGGATCAAAAATACATACATTAGAATCAGGCATACAAATCTCTCTCATTTCAAAATTGTGAAACTTTTTCTTTTCACTCTTTCTCTCCCACACACATCCTTGCTTGCTCACTACTCATTTTTCTTCTATCTACCCCTTCTTCCCAACCCCTTACTCCAGAACAAAATATACAATTCAAAGACAGAGAATAAAGATAACAGGTAAATATTCTTTGAAAGAACACAAAAATTCAAACCCATCATTTCATATTACACTCATAACAGCAGCAACCACACTTTGCTCACCATTTAAAGACGTTGACCCCGATGAGAGAAAAGAGTCGGTCCAGCGGAGGCAGAATCTGCTTGGTGATGTAGTAGGTGGCGTTGAGCCGTAGCCCTGGGTCATGCAGGAGCTCCTCGGGTTCCCGCACCAGTTGGATGAGGGGCAGGCCCGGGCTGCCGTGCACAATCACGTACGGTACACGCTCACCCACCCGCGGCTCAGACTGCCGGTCCACACGCAGTCTTTTTCTGAGAAAAACGACAAAGAACAACGTATGCGCTTGAGACATTTTTTAATACTCCAGAATGTCCTGACTGAGACATGGCTCAAAATGAAATCAGTTTCATCAGTCCATTAGGTGACAGCACATTCTGCAGGTCCTCAGAAATTTAGGCCGACACACTGTATTTGTAATGCACAAACCTGAAAGTGTAACATAGTTCAAGTTTTGGAAAAGCTGAAGATTCTCAAAATTTGTTCAGCTTACAGGGTTGGTGATTTTTTTGATTTTTTAAATAAAAATTAAAAAAAAAAAATTTTTTGGATCTAAATCAAGATTTTTAAAATTTAAATAGGATTTTTTATATTTTTTTTTATTTTAAAAAAAATGTCGACACGGTTTGGGATTTTTGGTGGCTAAAAGTATGTTCTTTCAGTGCAAAATGCATTGTCTTTATTTTAACTAATTATTAATTTAAGCAACTGCAATTTTAGAAAGCCTTAATCTGCTATATAAGTGAATTATGGCTACAGACAATTTAAAATGAAGAAAATGTCAGTCTAAAAGGAAGGGGGGGAGGGGGGGGGGTAAGCATGCATAGATAAACTTGCATTTTATTACAGTGTGTGTGTGTGCGCGCGTGCTTGTGTTTGTCTAAAAAGAAAAAGAAATTGCTAATTTCAATTATGAAAGAAAAAGTAAATTGAGTACTGTATTATTTTACTACTTACAGTGACAGGGGGGAAAGCAGACTTTTAAGCATGATTATTTTAGTCTACTAAACCTTATATCTGTTTTATAAAACCAAGGAAAGGAATTCTGAATGTTTAAAGATGTAAAAACAGAATACATTTTTTTCAAGTGATTTTAATCACTGAGTTTTATTTTTAAAATCAATTTGATTTAATTTTTTTTTTAATCAACTGATTTAAATCGACCTGATTTAAATCAACCCAACCCTGGTTTTCAATTATGAAAAAAAAAAAAAAGTAAATTGAAAACTGTATTACAATAAATTTTACAGGGACAGGGGGGAAAGCAGATTTTTAAGCATGATTATATTAGTCTACTAAACCTTATATCTGTTTAATAAAACCAAGGAAAGGAATTCTGAATGTTTAAATATGTAAAAACTGAATACATTTTTTAAAAAAGTGATTTAACACTGATTTTATTTTAAAATTTTAAAAATCAAGTTGATTAAAATAAAAAAAATCAACTGATTTAAATCAACCCAGCTCTGATTTCAATTATGGAAAAAAAAGTCAATTGAATACTGTATTATTTTACAGTGAAAGGGTGGAAAGCAGACTTTTAAGCATGATTATATTAGTCTACTAAACCTTATATCTGTTTTATGAAACCAAGAAAAGGAATTCTGAATGTTGAAATAAGTAAAAACTGAATAAAAATAATTTTTTTTTAAAGTGATTTAAATCACTGATTTTATTTAAAAAATCAAGTTGATTTAAATTTTAAAAATCAATTGATTTAAATCAACCCAACCCTGTCAGCTTAAGTGGAAGAAAATTGACAAAAACAATCTTGCCTGAGTGATTAAGTGCTTTTCACATTAACTTCCACTTTAACAGAATGCTCCACTTGCACCGAAAATAAAGACAGCAATATACCTTAAAAAAATGAATATCTTCAAATTTGTTGTTTTTTTAAATTTATGCCAGTTTACATCTTCCAACAGGCGTTCTCCAAACCACATACAACCTCATGGACAAATAGCAGCCTCTACCAAAAATAAAAATAAACATACCGAGCGATCTCCAAGGCCGGCACACAGGCCCCTGGCTTGTAACCCATGAGGCCACGGAACTCCTTGGCAAATATGAGGTCAATGATGCTCACTTTTCCCTCCAGCAGTTTGTGCAGCTGTCTCGTCACATAGGCTCGGACACGCGACAGGTCATGGGTGGTGAAGAGCACTTTGATTGAACGCTCCAGAATCTGTACACAAAGTTGTTCAGTATGACCTCGTTTTAGTTGGAGTATTACAGCACTTGTAACACAAGTGACGAAAATTACAGTGCATTCACTTTCGTCTGACCGCGGTTAAAACGGGATAAAAACAAATCGCTCTGTTTAATCTTTCTGGGTCTTTGCATGTGGGTCTAGAAGTTAAGCGACCAAACAGAATCTAAAAGCCCATTCATAAGAGTCAATGAAAATTAAACTTCTAACACGTTTTCTTTGATGTAAGCCAAAAGGAGGTAAACGAATAATAGGAGATTTACATCACACACCGAAAACATTTAAAAGTGGACATATTTTCCTCAAAATTGCTCTTTAACGTTCGCCTGAGAAACACGATTCAAGAGACTAGGTGGATACTTTTCGAGACTTACGTGGAGACGTCTTAGATGGCCGGGGGATGAAGTCGACATGCTGACAATAACACTGAAATGTGGGGGCAGGGCCCATGTGTATGCATCGAAAGAGCCGTTTTTAATAAAGGGCCCAAAGAGAAAAACTTTTTTATTACTGGGTCAAGATTTAAAATAAAAAAATTTTTGTTTGGTTGCTGGCCTGCAGAAGTGCCATGCAAAGTTTTGTGGGCATAGGTAAATTCCTCAACGAGCTATAATTTTTTTTACGCGGTCAGACGAAAATGAACGAGCTACGGAGGTGTTACTAAGTATTAATATACAAAACAAAAAAAAAAAAAGAAGGACAACAGATGTTTTGATAGGAAGGAAGAAGCAAAGCACATTAGAGCATCAGCCAACCCATCGAGCTCATCTGTATTATAATACATGACAATAAATATCAAATGAAGACCATTGTACTGAGAGAGTGCTCAGAGCACCAATGACAAAAACATCCAACTTGAAAAGGTCAAGACATGCTCCACACAGAAAATAATTGGGTGTATTAGTGTGTGTGTGTACGTGGTAGGGGGGGGGGTGTTTTACAGCAAAGTTACCTTTGAGACTGCACTGCAGGCATCTCTGCGAACGGTCTCAATGCCTTTTGCATCAAACACTGGCTCGGTCTGGTCTGGGGTCTCGTACATGAAGCCCACGTACCTCTTCTTTGTTTGCAGGACACATGGCAGGTATACCTGTGAACAACCACCACATTTTGCTGAGCTATAGGAAAAAATAACCAACTACTCCATGACCACAGAAAATCATTTTTAGTAAGAATTTTAAGGCAATTGCAACATTATTAAGTCATATAGGAGCTGAAGATTAGAGGTGTTACAAGAGAGTAAAACTAAAAAAAGAAGAGAGATAAGGACATCAAAGCACCCGCAAAAAATGACCACATTAACTAATTAAACACAATCTTACAAAAGTTTTTAAAACCCTGAACTATTCCGTGTATAACATTTTTTAAAATTCCAAACCATTTTGACCTGTTCACAACAGTAATGTCCCTCAATGGACACTTCCAAAATCAATATCATACTCCACATGTGAATTTCACTTTTTTTTTCCTAAGGAAAGCACTCACCTTCTCAAATTTGAGCTTCATTGGGCTTGGAAACATGGCAGTGACAGCATCAGCAATTTCCTGCCCAAGGACAAAAGCCTCATCTTTGCTGCGGCCGGGGAAGTGAATAAAGAGGCTGTCGAGAAATGAGCATAAAATTATAATTGAGAAGCAAAAGAAATCACATTAGTTTTCTCGCTACATTAATTGAAACATTTAATCTTTCTCATTATCCAGCCACATAGACTTTCAGGTCACACTACTCTCCCAATTTCTCACATTTAAAAAAATTTAATTTACAAACATCTTTTTTATTTATTTCGTACAGGTTTTACGGCGCTCACAGCTGCATAAGGTCATATGAGCGCCAAGGGGTGGATGTCAACAGAGAAGTCTTTACAGGGAATCGGGCTTACACATGCTCACCTCTCTAGCTTTAACTTTCAAGGCACCCCGGAAATAGCGGGTCACAAGAGTGAGGCAAACATACAAAAGAAGTAGAGGAAAATGACGATAGTAAGAATTGGGAAAGAAAAGGCAGCAGTTCCCTGTTGTAGTTCAGGCACAGTTATGAGCATGACATTGTTGAATAATCCCATTTACAATTCTACTGTGCATAAGAACGAGAAATGTCCCCCCTTTGGGAATGGCCTAACGACACTTCAGTCAGTGGCAGGGGGTGGGGGGGTGTTATAAACATCTCTAAAACCACACACCAAATCACTGTCTAGAGAGTGGAGAGGAACCAAAAGAAGATGAAAAACACCACAGCAGTCAAAAAGACTGTAAAGAAATGACATCTGCCACAGTGGTTATAAACTTTGAAACAAACACCATAAAGGTAGTCGATGGGTTGAGCTTTTTCAGTCACAAAGATCTCAAGGTCATCTGATATATCTTTAAAATGAACAAAAGAAAGCTGTTCCACACCTTGTTTCCAAGGAATTTCACAACGTGTTGCTCCCACCTGTCAGTGTCTCCGTAGATGACAGAGGCCCCCCAGCGAGGCGTCTGTTCCACCAGCTGTATGGCACGCTCCAAGCTTTCCCGGGCCTTCCGCACGATGCTATCACCAACCTCAATGCAAGGCATGCGACCGGAGAAGCTGGCCCCAGTGTAGCCATAGGTGACGTTGGCAATTAACTTGAGGCCCAGCTGGCGAGCGTCCAACATGCGGGTCAGAGTCTTGCGAAAAAAACAAAGGACATTTATTAGACAAACAAGACACTCAGATTGAAAAAAAGCAGGAATATCCTCGTTGAACAAAAGTTTTGAAATTATTCAATCATCCATCCCACTACTAGTTTAAGCAGAGGTTTTACAGCGCTCGCAACTGCATAAGGTCATATGAGTGCCAGAAGATTAGAGGTGCTACAAGAGAGTAACAAACATAAAAAAGAAGAAGGGGAGATAAGGACGATAGATGTTAGATCGGAAAGAAGAAGCAAACCACACCAGATCACCCACCAACCACCCACCATCCCACTACAACTAAAACCAAATCAAAAAGACAGAAAGCAAATTAATTAGAAAATCATGAGAGGAAAACAGTTGCCAGTCCTCACTGATATCAAAAGCTACCAACCAGGCTAACTACACTAGTAAAAGTAAAAAGCAGCACAAAGAGAAGATAATTACCGTTGGCTGCATGGAAAGAGCAAGATTGACATACAGAAAAGACAAAGGGAGAGCAAAGAAGTAGAACCTTCCAGTGGCATTCTCGTCCCGCTAACTAGAGAGTTTGCCAACAGTCACAGCCAAAGTCGACTCTCAACATTTATCTGTGAACACACCTTGTCATTTTTGCACGACTTCATTGACTTCTTGACCATGATTCTGGTGTTGAGGATCTCCTCCACCATCCTGACCAAATACACAGAAAAAAACAAACATTTGAAATACAAGTCAGATTTTAAAGGAAGAACTAAATAGGCAAAGCCATGAAACAATCTACATATCGTTGCCTCAGAACTATTTTGTCCAAAGTGTACTCAAGTCTTCACTTTGGACGAAATAAGTCTGGGGCAGCGATAAAAAAATATATCGTCGGCCTTGTGATAAAACCGACTAACCCACAAAATGTCCCAAAAAATTTTATTGGCCCTATCGATAGCAAATTGTCCATTTCATATGCTCATTTAAAGTCAGATCTAAATTTTGTCTAAAAATGTCTTTAAAACATTAGAAATAAAACCGTATAACCCAGCACCCATTGGATTTTAGCCCGATGTTTCCGACTATCCCACCTGCGAGGGAGGGAATGAGGGTTGGCTGTTTTTGTGGCGCTAACAATGAGGGGCCTCGTGTTACGTTTCTGACTAGCCCCGGCTTCGACTCGTCTCCGGACTTCGTTTGATGGTCCAGAATTCGCTCAGGTAACCGTGTGAGCTCTTCAAAAGGGAAATTTGTGGAATATTTCTTGTTGGTTTCATTTGGGAGTTATATAAATCTGATTGTTCCCTCTTTTTTCATCGTTTTAATGCTGCTGATAATGTTATTAATGACTAAAACTCCCCACTGTTCCCGCAGAACTGTTTATCTTGTGACAAGTCAATGCCGGTATTTCAAACGCATCTTTATGGATTTTGTTTTATATGAAACTATTTTTTTCTGTCCACGTGTTCTTCTTTGTCTTTGTACTTGAAAGTTACCGAATTATGAAGGCATTTTCCCATATTCGGACTACTGTCTATTCTCCTTACCATTTTTCCATCGCAATTGAATGGACGAAGTCGGTAGCTTTTCATTCTTTACTAACTCACTCAGAAAAAAAAAATGTGGGACCTGTCCAGCACACCGTCTGCCACCAACGATCATTGTTTTTTAAAGTGCTTTTTCTTCTTTTTTTCATTTGCAGCGTTTACTGCAGTCATTACTTTCTGAAATATCTTTCGACTTTCTTTGAAAGTTCATTTCGTTTGTGTTTTGTGTAGATTATTTTCTCAGTGTCATAACATAATGCTTTATCTTTATATCAAACCTTAACTTACATAACGCTATATCATTTCATCAAGTGATGCCACTCTTGCTGCGTCACCTCTGACCCTCAGCGCAGTGCCCATTGCTGTGTTCTGCTTCTTCTACTTCTATTAAAGTTTCAACTTTGTGACTGCTGTTTTTGCCCGAAATGACTCCGTAGCTATGGCAGCAGCTGAGAGTATCCTCCTCCTCCTCTCCCCCCCCCCCTCCTCCTCCTTCTACAAAAGACCTCGACGATTGAAACAACTGATCAAATACGTTACCATCAAGTGTGGCTTGGCTGCACTCAACCAAACTCAAGCCCAGCAGCGGCTTCTTGATAAAACCGGTCAACCCACAAAATACAGGGTTGGTTGGTTTTATCCAGGAAAATTTGAGCGACATAACCATCTAACCCACGCGGTTTCATTAAAAGCAATCTAAAGGAAAAAAAATGTCTACAGTTTTTCGGTAAAGTGTTTTTATAGGTGTTTAAAGCATTGATTTATCGTTAGACGCCTTTGTTTTGAAATAAAACAGTTGTTTCTTTCTCCTGTAAAATTTACCTCGCTGTGGTTAGTCGGTTTTATCACAAGGCCGACGATATTACAGTCAATTCTAAAAGAAAGCACAGAATAGGCAAAACCATATAACAAGCACAAAACCCAAACTTTCTGAACATACTGAAGTTGCTATTCTCAAGGTACACAAATAAAAGAAAGCAGCACTAAAACAATAGAATAAATCATTAGAAAAGGTGCAGAAAATTTGAACAATAAAAGAGATCACTAAATTTTTTCTGATGTCAACTCACTTTGGCAAAACCCCTCTCCGCACAGAAGGCTTCACAAAGGCAACACCATTTGGGGACACATTGATGCGATCCTTGACTTTCTGCAATAAAATGATTGTAAAGTCTCTATAATTCGATTAACTTACTTCAATCACAATCAGATTAAGATATGACAGACAAAATGTACAAAGTAATATAATGTGTGTCAATTTTGGGGCATAAAGAGTTATTGGTATAATCTCAAAGCCTGTCCCATTTGCCTTGCTTCTGATGAAACAAATATCCATTTATCTTGGGTAAAAGTCACGATATTGGCGATTGAAGGAGCGGGGGTCGCCTGATTTCAGAGGTAAAATGAGCCGGAAAATGGCCGTCAAAGTTGACTTATATCCTTAGCGAAAAGGATTTTTAGGCCTTTAATCAACATTTTTCAGTAAAATCCACACAGAAAAGTGTTCTTTAAATGAAATGTGTTGAGCCGTTAAAAAAAATTTCCGACAAACGTCTGATTTCACCAGGCTGCCTCACATATGATTATTGTAATGGAGACAAAGTTAAGTAATAACCTCGCATCTGCATTTGTTGCCATTTTTTTGTCCAAAAGTTGCCACAAAAATGGCAAAAGTTGCCAATAATTTTCAAGCTTTCAACTCTGTGACAACGTATAGCAATATGTTGATAGAGATAATTTCATCTAAACCACCAGAATTTCTTGTGCTCTGTTTTAAGCATCCAGAATATCATTTGCAGCCACACAGAGTGCTTAGTTTTAGTACATGTAGAGGTTTACGGCGCTCGCAACTGCATAAGGTCATATGAGCGCCAGAAGATTAGAGGTATTACAAGAGAGTAACAAACACAAAAAGAAGAAGCTGGGGAGATAAGGACGATAGATGTTTCATAGGAAAGAAGAAGCAAACCACACCAGAGCACCCGCCAACTACCCACACACAGAGTGTAAAAACGAGAAAAATAAAGGTTTCACAACAGAAAGAAATCAAAATTAGAACAGCAAATAAAGAACCACAAAAATTAACAAATTAGGGTGTGTGTAAACCCATCCAGATCCATAGACTGGCCGTTTTAACCCTAATGCGCGTAATTCAAGAAAAAAAACAGGATCTAACGTGTAGATCATGGAATCACAAACAAGGGGCCTGCCAGTGTCAGTATTCCTTTTTGGTGGAGACACGCTGTAACATAAAGTTCTATAACACATTTTTAAAAAAGGTAAGACGAACATTACGCTATATAAACAAACAAAAAATGGAAAAACAACAAATCAGAACAATAACGAGAAAAAAAATGAACACGCCAACAAAGAAAAAACACAATAACGAGGGAAACAAGAAAGAGAAACAGCAATATAAATAGTATGTAATGTAGCCTACTTATGTTCTTCACATGAAAATTACAAATCAACGTAATTTTAAAAAGTGAGAAAAAGACGAAGTGAAGCGAAAGTGAAAATAAACTTTCTTTCTAAATATAAAGAGGTTTGGTTTCTGTTGTTTTTTTTAACGAATATTATTCCCAGTTTTTGTTGTTGTTTTTAAAATATTTTTTTTCCCGCTGGTGGTTTTCTGTCGGAAAAATGCAAAAATCGCGGCCGCGATTCGCGGGCCAAAAAATGCCAAAAATCGCGGCCGCGACAAACGCAGATGCTAGAATAACAATTCATTCAACCCAAATACTTGCTTATGCAAAGTCCTAATTGACAACAGCGCCATCACCATCAAACAAATTGTAATAGCATCACATCGCTCATCATAATAATATAGTAATAATAATAAAAATAATAATAATAATAAATAGGACTTATATAGAGCTCTATACCATACTAGCATAAGCTCCGAGCTCTTTACATTGATCGCATATCTCTACTATGTAATAAGACCATGTTGGCAGCATGATCATTCTGTAAGCAAAACAAATTCGTACACGTAAGGAACAACATTCTTTCTGAAAATAATGACCACAAACGAAAAGCTCTATACAAAGTAATTTCAAGTTCAGTCGAATCTGCTTAAACAACCGCCTGTCCTAGACAATCACCTGTGCAAAGGACCACTCCCCCCCCCCCCATCCTCCTTGTGGTTTTTCTTTATTATAATGATACTCTCGAGGAGGACCACCTGTCTAACACCACTTTTCTCCACTACAACACTGATGGTTGTCTTGAACAGGTTCAACTGGATGTGAAAGACTTGTTTGATTAACTTGACAAAAGAAGAGATTCCTACCTTGAGCACGGATGGAGTCAGTTTCAGTGATGTGCAACCAAATTCAAATGGGCCTTCACTGAAAAAAGACAATTGAAAAACCCATCAGTCTTCCAAGTTATGTTCACAAACAGGAAACAACATTCATACATGGCGGAAGGTTGGCACATCCATTTTCCAGACTCGATTAAAGAAATACAAGTCATTAAAAAAAAACACTCAGGCATTGAAAGCAGAAGGAATAATGATGCTTTCAGCTAATAGTACGACATCGAAACACAATTCTCCCGTTTGTGAGAAGTATGTCATTCAGTGATTTTTCTCCTTCTACACATGACAATTACACTAAGAGCAACTTCAGAGTTGACAGCTGACAAAAAAAAGTACCTACATTTCATATTACACACAAAAAGAATTTCACCCCAAATATTGATAATCCTTTTTTTTTTAAATATTGGGTGGCCCTCTTGGTCAATTCCAAGAGTAAATAGAGAACATAATCTTCATTGGAAACTAAACCAAGAAGAGATAAAGCGTCCTCGCCAATACTCACTGGGCCTTCTCCAGCAGGTCGAGGCGGCCCAGGCAGGTGGAAAAGCAGTAGTTGTAGGCGATCATGATGGACGGGTAGAGCGACTGGAAGTCCAGAACCACTACGGGGCTGGTGTAGTACTTGGACTCTGGCTCCAGCGTCAGGGGGATGCACTCCGCCGCCTTCTGGCGGGCTCGCTGCGTCACGCTGGGAGACACCGGCACGTAGTTCATGGGCTTGGCCAGACGTAGCATCATGGACTCCACTCGGATCTAAAGACAGAAAATTTACAAGTTGGCCTGCGGAGTTGGCAATAAGCCTGCATAACGACAACCATACTTCGACAAAAGAGAGAGAATATTCTTTTTTATTATTATTATTCAACAGAAAAACAAAACAAAACAAACAAATGTGAATCATAGATTGACTTTCAGGGTGATACATCCCTTCCTCCAAACCCACCACCTCCACCACCATCAGCTCAAGATATTGAGGAACAATAATAATCAACATAAATCCCAAAAAAAATTTAACTTGCACCCATGTGCTTGATCATGAAGCTAGTAAATGAAGCAACATTTATTGCAACCTGTATACAGAACTTTTAAACAGAATCAGCAACTAAAATGTCTCACCTGTGTGCCTCTTGCTAAGACATCGTAGAACTCAATGCCAAAAACACGAGCAAACTCGCTGGTCTTCCCGATAAGGTCAAGTTGGTCAATGATCTCCAGCTGACCTTTCACTCGCCTCACGTAGTGCTCAAACACTCGCCATCTAGGTTGAATACACAAAACCATAAACACTTGCTTCAGAAAGTCTCTCAAGAACATATTCTTCAGACACACCTAATTAAATTTAACTCAGTTTGAGAGAGGAGAAGCACATTGACAAGACAGCAGTCATTTCATGCTGGAGAAAAAGCAAAAATAGACAGAGGGGAAAAAAGGAGGAGTGAAACTAAGAACCCACAAGTTCCTCCATCAAGCCATCCACTAAAATACAAGACAAATTTTTAAAAACATGAACAGACTGCTTCTATTTCACAGAATGAACAGCACGCCGAAAGTCCAGAATACCGCCTCAAATACAATAGGAACAACATATTACTCAATCACATCTTCCAAATTATCATTACAGATGAAGGCAACTTCAACAAAATAGAATATTACCGTTCCTAGAAATTTAATTTAAGACCACAGCACTGAGCAAAAGGTGGAAAACTGACCAAATGTGTCGCGACATGGTGGAATCAGGCGCTTGTCAATTTTAGGGTATTACGGGTTATTGGTATCATCTTAAAGCCTGTTCATTTGCCTTGCTTTTAGTGAAAAAAAAATATCCCTCTATGTTGAATAGAAGTTGAAATGTTTGCGATTGAAGGAGGTCAGTGTCACCTGGTTTCAGAGGTGAAATTAGCGAGACCACCAAAGTTTGGTAATTTCCATATCTGAGAGTCCTTGGAAACTGAAAACTGACATTGTTTGTGTCTTTCATCAATGTCTTTTTTAGTAAAATCCACACAGAAACGTTTAAAAAATTCAACAAAAACACTTTCACATACGTTCAATTGGTCAAAACTAATCCTTAACCTCATACTTGAATTTATTTTAAATACCAAAACATGTACTATGCTGCAAAGCAACAGGACATCCTAGAAACCAAAACAGCACCCAAAAAAGGAAAGAAAAATCTAACCTCACCCTCTCTTCAAATAGCATCCCACCAAGTAAAAGCACTTCTTATTTTAAAGCAATACTTAACACACTACAACTCAAAAAAAAGCCAAGAGGATGACATAAATTAAAACTCTTCTTCAACTCAAATCGCAATTTTCTCCAGTAAAAAAGTTTAAGCCTCTTTACACAACATCTTGCAGCCCTCCCCCCCCTCTAAAATTAATATTCCCCCACCTGTGCAAGTGAGTCTTGTGGTTGTACCACTTGCTCAGGGACCGGAATGAAAACAGCGGAATGCGTTGGTGGAGTACATGGAAGGCCACATTCTCAAACGTGTATGTGTTCAAAGTAACCTGCAAAAGAGACAATATTTACGATGAGTCACAGTGTACGGCGAGCAAGCAGATCAACTTCCACAATTTGTAATGAACAGATATGGACCAAAAAAGAACTGAACAGAAATAAAAGGAGATCACATGACACTCAGTGCCAACCAACCACCTGCAAAGAAAAATGATGCTTTTTATCGTTGTAATAGGTAAATGTGTCTGGCTCTAGGGAAGACAGAAGTGACCATCCACCTTATTACAATATTCTCTTCATTCATCATCATCTGGTGCCTTGCAGACTGGCATGGGCGATCATGGACCTCCACTTCACTCTGTCTTGCATTGCAGCAATGGTGTCTGTTGTTCTTGCTGCTCCTAGCTATGTTGTCATCTTGTCCAGTATCTTTTCCCTCTGTCCGCCTCTGTCTCTCTTTCCATCAAACTTGCCTGTTGTTACAATATTCTCCAATGCTTCTTTCCGCATTGTGTGTCCAAAGAAATTTGCCAGTCACTTTCTTATATTTGTCATAAGTAATCTGCTTCAACCAAAACTTCTTCATTTGTTTTTCTAGCTGTCCATGGGATACGTAGCATGCGTCTTATGAACCACAACTCTGTCGCCACAGTTGTTCTTTCCAGCTGTTTATTGACTGTCCATGCTTCGCACCCGTATTAATAGGATCGGCTCGAAGTAACTTTTCAGTACTCTTTTTCTAGTTTCCAGTGACAGATTGATGTTTGCGAGTATCTGTTTCTTTTTGAGGAAGGTCGCTTTTGCTTGGCAAATGCAGCTTTTAATTTCGGTGTGACATCTCCCATCTGATGATATAATGGTCTCCAAATTCTCTTCATTAGGCAAACTCAAAGGTCCCCTGCATCTTGAGGGCTTTAGAATGCAGAGTACTTGGCCATATATATCATTCACTTCCATTCTAACCTTTTTAATGGCAAAACAAAGCTTCAGTAGCAAGCTGAGACACCTTATGTTGAACCATACTTTTGTTCCAAAGTGGAAAAGCATTAAAGTGCTCACATTACTATGGAATAACATCCAGAGGCTAGCCCAGGATGGAGTCAAATGGGAAGTGTTTGTCCGTGGTTTATACCCTGGAGCAGGGTGAGAAAGGCAATGATGATGATCACATTACAAGCGACGCAAAAATAGTTTTAGTAAAATTTCGGTAACTAACAGGACTGTCAGAGGAGAGAAAAAAAAACATGTTCACCCAAGAGACAGCAATACAGAATATTCCATACTTCCAAGAACTCTACAAATTTCATCAAAAAATAGCCTTTAAGTATTAAACAGCAACACAGGTTAAAAACTCCACCAGCAAATCTCCCAGTAAAACTTTCAGCCAGTCCAAAGCCAGGAAAAAGAACTGATGGGCTTTGGGGTGGTAGCCACATCCCCATTAACTCACTCACTACCAGCCATTTTAAGGGTAATTTTTTAAATCAATGTGCTTTTGCTAATTAACATAGAGACTTGAAATTTGGAACATTGTTTCAGAACATAAAGATTGCCCTGATGAAATTACAGCTTTGTTTCATTGTTACTTTTTTCCACAAATTTTCAAATTTGATCAAAAACTCCTTTCCCTTTGCCTTTCTTACTCATGCCCTTCCCCACTACTGCAACCCTAGATTTAGGTTTTGGAGGCCCTACTAAACCTTACTTTTCTTATCAAATTTCCCCACCCAGTTCGTCATAGCAATCTTCGACCAATTCATTGGTTTCTGAGTCACTTTTGTTGTAAAAGGTTCGAACACTGTCAAAGACAAGCGATCTGCCATTGTGTGAAACATAATGGTAAATTCCGTTCGCTGGGCGGTTGTCGTAAAAGTCAATAACTCAACTTGCGCTCCTCCGATTTCAGTTTCGTTTCTTTCTAATGAAAGATAATTGAATGGGCTATGAAAAAGACGAACCAGTACCGCAAATGTGAGAACAAAATTCCAAAGAGCGCAACCATGAGGGTTGCGGGTGTGGTATAACAACGTCGGAGCTACTTTACCCACGAGCTGTGGGGGCGGTAGTGAGTGAGTTAAAAAGAATTGTTTCTACAAAACAGGAAAAGAAGGAACATACTAATGAAAACAACCCAAGCCACATGAAGTAATGAAACCTTTTTATTAATATTTACAATCTGAAAATTACTTCCTCCCTACTTTGCTTTTTCTACAATGATAATGATGAAGAAAAAGACAATGATGATGAACACTGGTTACTTTTACTGCAGCCAGCAACTTGCCTCATGCCTCAAGATCCGCCACAGGTTAAGCACCACGCGGCCAGCGATGTGAATCTCAGACATGTGGTCTGCGCCCCATTCATCCTTCTCTGCACTGTAACGGTTGTCATCTTTAGCATCTGACACCAAAAGAAGAAAAAAATGTGTAATTGTTAGTCCTCTTCCATGGTGAAGATGGTACGGAAAAGATAAAGAATACAATCCAACACTCATAAATACATAAAAGAGAACATTGTACCTATGAATGTTGGCTGCACATCATAAATGGGGAGAAAAAAAATAAACAAGAAACCCTCCAAAGAAACATCTATATTATATGCTAAGCCAAAATTGATTTACACAGGTGCATACGTACAGTCAAAGTATACATTACACTACAACAAAAAGCTTTGCCTGGGCAGTAGACATAGAGGAAGTAGATTGCCCAAGTACTACTTCCCTCCCTTGACTTCCTAGATATGCTCCAGAGCAGAGATATAATCATCAGCTTACTACTGTGGCCATGAAGACAGAGCACCCTCATGTTGGATCATCCTCCACAGTTTACATATAATGCTACTCCAGCTCATCTCCCCCGTCCTGCATGATACCAACTGAGCTTGAGGACAGCCCCCAAACAAAAGTCATAAACCTGAAGCAGAACTGACCTGGCACCCGAGCCAAACGGGAACAGAGGTCCACACCTAGCTGAGCTGACCGCTGTAGCAAGTAGCCCCAAGACAGCATCTGCACCTCAAAGCCCACCAGGATGTCGGGGTCAAAGCTGGGCGGAAGGAGGGAGGAAAGGGGTAAAGTGAGTTAAATGCATGGTTTATATCACAACTTAATAATATATTTTTCAAAAATATGAAACCCACAACATAAATATTCACATAAAAGCAAAAGAATTAATAAAACAGGCTGGTTTTTATTCAAACAAAGCCACTGTATGTGAGGACTCAAAAAAGACTAATGCATCATCAATTGATTTTCATTAACAGCTTTCACGTAAAAGTACACTTTAACACCTTCCGATACTGAAGCTCTGCTTTTGACAATTTCTTATTGTGCTAGCGCAACAAACAACAACAAAAATAGTTGAAAGTAAATGAAAGTTTTTCTTAATTTCCTCAAAAACAAATATTGATCACTAAAGAAAGAGGGAGAAAAATGAACAAATCAGAAAATATCCATACATGTATTTGTAAATCTCCAATACAAAATAACATCCTATGAAGAGTTTTTAATAGTTTGTTTAGGATTTCTAAAAAGGCCAATTATTTCTTTTAAAGGACAAATATTAAAAACCCATCCTATAAGCTCAGCAATGTGAAAAAAGATCTAGACGCTCACCGAGCCATCAGTTCCACAAAGGTGTGTATGAGATCCATCTCGTCCTGGACGTACGTCACCTCAACGCCCTCCACAGCACACTTCTCCAGCAGGGCTGCACTAGGACCATTACTCTGGCCTCTTCTTGGGCCCGCCGGAGACACTGAACGAGAACTTGAACCCCTCCCCTTCCCCCGACCTTTGCCCTTTGTCGGGGTCACAGGCCGAGCTTTCGACGTAGTGGGCGTGGGAGATGACGGCGTTGCTGGTTTCAGTGATGAAGACGCTGCAGTATCTTTGATTTCAGCAGCCAATGTTTCGGCAGACATTCCTTGACCCTTGCCGCCACCACAAGTGGGCACGGATGAGGAATATGGTGCGGCAGAAAACCCGACCCCTGCATCGTCCAATCTGCTATTGTCGGATGCGCCCGAATGATCTGATTTCTGAGTAGTCATGCCCTTCGCACTACGATCAGTAACGGCCTGCCAGGAATCTGGGTCCACGACTAGCACTCCTACAATGTTCCGCTTTCCTTTACTGTCGGGGATGTCGTCAAAGACAGAGTAGAAGAGCGACTGGATGAGGTCAAACTCTGGGTCAGGCCGGAGGTCTCCCCTGGTCTCAATGTGCAGTTCCATGCTCAGTGCAGTCACATACTGGTGCTGCAAGGGGGGGGGGGGGGGGGGGGGGAGGGGTGGAGACAGTTGACTCACTTCACTGATTTTTGTTTTAACAGGAGTTTTATGGCACTTGCAAAACAATTATGTTACATAAATGCTGAAGATGAGAGATATTACAAGAGAGTAACAAACACAAAAAAAGAATAGTGACAAGGATGACAGATGTTTGATAGGAAAAAAGGAGCCGACCACACTAGAACACCTGCCAACCACCCACCACTTTACTGATCACACTCTGTACAACACAAAAACCTAAAATCTAGACAAATACTTTTAGGCAGGCATATTTTCACATAACTAATATACTGGTCAACAGGTGATAACTTACAAAAAAAGTAATTAAGCAAACAGAAAAAAAATAATTTTCACCATTGTAAACTGCTACTGAAGTACTGTTAGCACGTGTACAATCACAACATTTTAGCAATGATTTGGTTTTTGACAAAATACAAACCTACCTTATGCAATGCTTTTGAGTTCTGAAGGTGGTCCTGAGCTACTTTGAAGCCAAAAGTGTTCTTAGGTGTAGGTCCTTCTATCTGGGAATTTTCTGCAGCTGTGAAGCCCAAGACTGAAAACTGCCGCTATCACAGGAAAAGAAAAGAAACAAAATATAAATAAATCAAATAATCAAAATAAATACTGCATATAAAGTATTAAAACACCGCAATTTTTACAATACAAAAAAGCGTATGAAAAAAATCTGAGAAATATTATATGTCAACAAACGAAACTAGCAAAATGTATTAAAAGTAAGCCATGAAAAGTAGTTCTCGAAAGAAAAATGTTTAATTCCATTTGACACCTTTGCTTTCCAGAGTGAAAGAGGAGTTGCCCATTCTTTTTGTTTGCTCTCGGCAAGACAGTTGGGAATGATAAAAGAAACTGTGGCAGAACATTTTGTCACCATAAAGAGCTTCTAAAAAATATAGAAGGGCAGGGACATTTGTCTAGAGAGGGGAAGAAATACATGTGTCAAAGCCCATCTCACAATCTGATATGTATGGACCACAATACCATAGGTAGCTGAGAGATATACACATTTTATTCTCAAAAAGTGAAATAATATAATAATAAAATAATTATTATAACAAAAATAAAATAATAATAATACACCACTCAGAGACATAACTGTTCACAGTGCAAGAATACACCTTTATAGACCTCGTCACAACTAACTATCACAACGAATACAGAACTCGAACCAAAATCTGCTGAAGCTGACTGAATATCACCTCCAAGATGGTTGACAAGTATCCAATACAAAGCGACTCTTACCCTTTCTGTGCCTCATCCACCCCAGAGTCAACAAAGGGACAGAATAATCACTACTTCACTCATTCTTTAGTTTTTAAAGCACTTGCAACACAGATAGGCCATATACATGTTGAAGACTAGAGGTGTTACTCATGAGTAACATAAAGAAAAGGAGGAGATCAGGACCATGTATGTTTAAAGGAAAGAATGAGCAAACCACACCAAAGCACCAATCAGCCACCCACAAATCATTATTTACCTACGTATATTTAGTCAATTCCCAATTACATCCTTCTCATCCCTCCCAAGAATATTTGTCCCACACCCCCATCCCGAACCATTTAGAGTTAAAAAGCAAACATTCAATATTCATAAGCTGAACAACAGACAGAGAAGTTCCTATACCTGTGTTTGAGACTGCAGAACATTCCTCCGCAGAACATTTTCCGTGTTGGTAGAAATTCGCCTGACAACAGGAGTGGTGTTGCTGTCCGTGGGCTCTCCCTGCCCTGGTTTCCCGGAGGGAGGAGACACGATGGGAGTGCAGGAGGGGTCAAACATATCATGAGACTCTCGTCTCACCGGTGTGCTGCAGCTCACCGGAGCACGACTTTCAGAGGAAGACTCTGCAGCGCGTGCCTTCTTCACGTTTTTCGAATGTTCATCCAGAGAATGGTCTGGGGGTGACATGGCACCATCACTCGAACCACTAGCAGTGCTCTCAGTGCTGAAACGCAGCTTTCTTTTGTGAGAAGAGACAGGAGTTGAGGTGGTAGCGGAAGTCTTTGTTTGACTTCCGCAGTCAGATTTTGATGTGTTCACTGGGGCCGGAGTTGGCCCCACCGGTGTGCAACTCAAATCAAGGTCAGTGTCCACTAGAGTAGAACTATCATCCAGTATTGAATCTGAAAGCCCGGATGTATCTAAAGCTATTTTGGAGGTATTGGAATCCAGCTCCTCATCCTCTAAACGATCTACAGTAAAGTTGAGTTGTGAAAACGTCACTGCTTTCCTTTTATCTTTTTCTTTAGAACTGGTCCCTGAGTTCTGTTTATAAGCCTTGCTGTCAGCCTTTAGTTTTGTGCTCGACGATAAAGAATTCCGTGCCTGCTTCACGCTTGCCATTTTCTGCTTTAGCCATCTCACGACATTGTGCCGTGAGGGAGGTGCCACACAAGGGGAAACCGCTACGGGATGGTCAGCTGACAGTAGAAAGCGCATTTGTGGTTCATGTTGCACTCTGTCCCACAGTGGCTTCCCGTCAGCTTGTTGCGAGGCTAAGATTGTTGTATCACGGAGAGACTGTGACCGCCATGCACGGATCCCATTGATGTGACAGCATGGGGGAAACGGTTCAAGCTCGGATAGCTGAAATAAACACAAAAATGACAAATAAGCGACATTTTATTTCACATTCTGCTTTAGAGTCTCTGCACTTTTATTCACATTCTATTATTCAGTTTCTGCCCATCAAAGTCTTTTCATACTCCATTATAGTAAGCAGTTTCTTAGGAATTGTAAAGCTCTACTGTCCATAATTTGGGCAGCCTCTTATTGCATCAGTTTGAGCACTCTTTTCCTGTTATACTATTTAGCTTCTCTTACCATTTTATGTTCTAATGGCCGAAACACACAAACACACACGCAAAATGAAAGGCCAGCAAAGCGGTTGGAGTCAATGGTTAAGACAATACATAAAAACAAAAAGGCAAGGCCAGCTCATTTACTGCTACCATTTAACACTGTAATTTTGAATCCTACTGACAAAAATGTAAAGTCTACTCTTATTTAGTCTGGGAAGAGCTGTATTTTTAAAAAAGCACATGCTTAAATTTCTGTCTGGGAATAGAAGTAAGCACTTGAGCCCTTCAACATTCTTGCAGTACCCCTTTAGCAACACTGACACTTCAGTCTGATAGCCTTTGTTATTATTTAAGACTTAGCCTGAAATCTTCCAGCATGATAGGCAAAGCTTGGGCAGAAATTGTCGTTTGGAAATCAGAATTTTCATTTCCCCATTATATGAAAATAGGTTTAAAAAGTGTAATGAATTTTGAGAAGGGCAAGTAGAATAAAGTAACAGAAGACAAAGATAATGAGACTAAGGGAAAAAGTAATAAAAAAGACAGCACTAATCAGCTAAAAAAGCAAATGAAACAACTGTGGACAAACTCTGAGTATGTGAAAAACTACTGACTTGAAATGTGCACACTAAGAATTTGGCCGAGCTGTCAAAATCAAAAGTCAACAGGGAAAACCCTTTTCCACTCATTCATAGAAGTTATGCAGAGCTATGGTGCAGCACATATCACCCAAACATCTCCTGAATCAAAACTCAGTTTTGAACAGCAAGCAATAATTATAATCAAAACAGAAACTCAAATCAAGCTGAATCTAGCGCATGTGCATGTGTGTGTTTGTGTGTGGTGGGCGATTGTTGCACAAGCTTATCATCATTCAACCATTAATCAAATTACATTATGATGCAATCTATGCACTTCTCAGTTATTACAGACAGCCAACATGTGATAACATCCTAAATGACGTCTACTAAGAAAAGTAAAAGAGAAATGGTTCCTGACAGAAAAAGCAATTCAAAATATGCTGGGGGGGGGGGTTAGTTTTTCAAACATTCCAAGCAGTTTTTCTGCAACGACTGATTTTGAGACATAAAAAGAAGCAAAATAGATTCGAGAATGACATCAAAGTTTCAATTTTTGTAGTGTCATATGCTTAAAAACTTACAAAGCCAAATGGTGTTTCCTCCTTCCCACACAAAAATAAATTGTTTGTGTGAGGATGGATAAGCACATCGCTTGACACAATAATGGTCACTTAGTGCTGGGAAAAAGTAAGACAGACAGACAAAACCAATTGAGGGAAGTAAAAAAGTAGAATCTACCAACGGCGCGCCCCCAACCACATGTTACATATATATTAAATTAAAAATGGATAAAAAGCATTCAGTTTGTGCAAGAACTATATTTGTTGATCCTCTGGTTTAGTGAAACACACTGAGCTCTTGAAGAAAATTTAGTTTGCAGACATTTCGGTTACCTTCAAAGGGTTTGAGCGAAGAAAAGCACACAGCTACAAAAATGATCATTTAGTGCAGGGAAAAAAAGCAAACAGACAAAAAGGAACAACCAGAGGGAGAGAACAGAAGAACGAACAGTTGCGCCCTCCAAACGCGAACAATATCTTAACAGGCACACATACAGTTTTCTACAGTTTTGGTGAGAGTTTGATGGCACTTGCGACACAATTATGGGTCATATGGCTGCCAAAGTTTAGATGTATTACTAGAGAGTAACGTACACAAAAAAGAAGACGGAGAGATGAGGATGATAGTTTGATAGGAAAGAAGGAGCAAACCAAAACAGAACTCCCGTCAATCACCCAAAAAGTAAGAGAAAAATTAAAAGCAGGACCTACCAGTGGCGCCCTCCAACCACCCAATAAGATCTAAACAATACAGGAAAAGAAATGAAGTACGACGGTGCCCTAAAACCACCCACTTTCTACATTCAACTTGTACAAGAGTTTCAATTATTATTCTATAATTGGAAAAAAGAAATGAAGCAACACTCTTTCAGTAAAAGTTTCCCTTCAATTCCCCCCCACCCCCATAATGTGCTGTTAGCAGGGATGTGACCCTTACAAAGCAATGTGACACATGAACCAATATGGCGAAAAGCACAACGCCAAAATACAGACTTGGACAGAAGACACAGCATACTATGTGGGGGGGTCTCCGGGAATATGATTCACTTCAGATCTCAACAGTTCTTAATGGAAAAAATTGAATGCATCTTAAGTATTCCTAACAGACAAACAGTCAATATAAGAACTTCTGACTAACAACAATCTAAATGTTATTGGGGTTTTTTAAACTCGTATTAGATATTTTCTTACATTAGCAATTTTTAAGAAAACTAAAATCTATTTATCATAAGGGAAAATGTAATTGACTATTATGTAAATCAGAAACAGAAACACCCAAGGTGGACAAGTAAAAGGACACTACAACACAGGCAGTAGTTTCTTAAAGAAACTGAGTGCTAAGCTTAGAGAAAAAATTCTATGAACACATAGAAACTTACGAAATGACCAGAAAATATTTCACTATCACGAGACTTTTAAATTCCACATTTTTTTTAAAAAGGCAACATTGATGTAATTTTTCAAACTTTGAAAGTCCAGTGCATCTTGATAAGACCGATAGAGATATCGGTACAGCCTGATACAACCTATCGTACATCCATTTTCTTTGTTGCTTCTTTATTTTAAAACATTATGTTACAATTTTAAAACATTGTTCAACCTTTTCTGCAAATTTCAAAAGTGTAAGAGTAGCAACATGCACAATGGAAGAAATATAAAACTATGCATTGAGCTACTGAAAATGTGAAACGAGCTGCAAACTGGTTATGAATGTACAAAGCAAGCAAACAAAATCAGAAATATATGAAAAAAAAATTGCCACTTGACCTAAACACATATGATCTTAAAGGTGATGATTTCTACAGCTCTTCCTAAACAACAGCTTTCTTGTCCTCAACAACTGTTATAATGCCTTGTGAAAAAAAACCAGTGTTATAAGAAACTGCTCAAATGCAGAAAGAACAAAAATGTTAGCCTTCCTATTATTTTTAAAAAATTATCGTGGGAAAAATTAAAGGAATGATAACAAAAAATGAACCAAAGGTGCAGAGGTTCTCCAAACCCAGCAACAAATTCCAGGGCAATGTAAGCAAACAAATTAGTGAAGTGAACCTCTCTCCCACAAAACATCAACAGGTTATGTGTGGCATATTCTGAAAAACTTTGCACTATTTTTTCCATCTTTACTGCTTAATGAAAGAGCAGCCAGCTCCACAATCAAAAGCTAGCCAATGTTTATAAATCTCTTCAGTTGGTAAAAAGGTACGCATTTCCAGCCCATTACCAGTGTTTCTGGAAACAACGTAAAGACAGGTCCTTATCTCTGGTGATCTTTGGACAGGAGAATAGGTTCTAAATTAGGTTGTTTTTTTGAATGGTCCAAACGCACACTGCGTAACACACATTTATTTTACTCTTTCATTAGCTTAATGAACATTTTCGTACTCTCACTTTTTACATAGGGACACAAAATATTTTGCAAAAGGTGATCATTGAATAATAAATGCCTGAAAGCTTACAATATCTTATTTGGACCTTTGAAAGGCGAAAGAGACAATTGAGGGAGGATGGTGGGGTGGTTGGGGGACATGCTCAGAAGCAAAATGTAGTATGAAGTTCGAAAACCCACAGCAAGATGATAAGCAGTCGGGCAGCCAGTACCACTATATATAAAAAAATATACACAGGACTCTACAAAAGAGAGGGCCCTCACCCGTCTTGAGTCCACCTTTAACACTCTGCCCCCAAGTTCCCTAAGAATGGACAAAACATGCAAAACTGATTGGTTTCCATGGGACTCGGAATATTAAAAATAAAAAAATATGAATATATGACTACGTTGTAAATCTTCATGAAACCAACATTATGAAAATAAATGTTGGAAATCCCCAAAAATACAAAGACTACAAACGATAACAAGGACAGCAACAACAATAACAATGGAATCTTCAAACTATTATCACTAAATTCTCTTCATTACAATTGCAATTACTTTCATTCTAAGAAAACTTTAGGCTGATAAAAGAATTTTTTTTTTTTCACTGTTCACTTATGAAACCATTAATTTGTGACAGGCTATAACTTCAAAGCATCAGACAGATACGACTGGATTTAAAGGACTTAATTATTAAGGTAAAAAAAGATACTGCGTAAAAAAATGAAAGTTGAGATACAATTCAAATGTAAACACATACATGAAAAACCTGGAACAGAGCCAGAGTTCCGAAATTTCATGGAAAACGGCACCCAAGAAAAACAGCAAAAGTATACTTTAAATGGCAATGAAACTTTCATGACAAAAAAAAAATAAGGGACCAGCCAAACTGACCACTTCACTGTAAACAAAACAACCAAGGAACCATAGAAAACTGAATCATTTTGATAACTTTTTTTTTTACAGTGAAACAGTAATGTTCAGAGAAAAAGAGAAGAAGAAGATTGGATAAGTAAAAGTATGTGCTTGTTGGAAAGAATTCAGGGGAGACAAAGTTAGAATTTAACCTTCAAACTTTTGCGAGTCCCAAAGAAGTGCTAAAAATGAAAGATAACCCATTTGTCTTCAAAGTGATTGCCCTAGCTGTGTGCACTACTGTGGGTTTACTTACATGGGCTTGTCTGGCAAGTCTTCCATCACACTGCAGTAGGCTGATGGTGGCTGAACAGAGTTGAGGCCCAGTGCCGTCATACTGTTCTCTACTCCGGCTCTTCTCGGGGGCGGCTTCACAGGACAGAGAGTTCGCTCCCCATCACTCGGGACAGATGATATCTTTCTGTTCTCCAGCTCCCCATTCTCGTCTCGTTCGCCTCGGCTCTTTGAGTTCCCCCGACGACGTCCCTCCGATGATGCTGGAAGGGACGGACCATCTCCACCACTGCTTGAAGACTGTGAGCCCCCTGTTCGATTTCCTGTTGTCTTTCGTTTCTTCCCTCGACTGGCTTCAAATGGCTCATTCTGATTGTACTCTGGTTCATTGCCTTTGATGAGTTTGGTTACCACCAGATCAGTAAGGCTTGGCCGTTCTCTCTGGCTGGCAGAATTAGGAGAGAGAGAGGAAGAGGAGGGGGGCACATGAGGTGACCCAAGCCCAAATTGACCGCGGAGGATTTTTTCATTCTCCAACATGGTCCTGATACGTTTATCCTCATGGTGGTGTCGAGGACGGGGAGCTGGTGCTGTGCTCCCTGGGCTTGCC
The DNA here is from genome assembly GCF_000002075.1 of Aplysia californica. Classification (NCBI taxonomy): domain Eukaryota; kingdom Metazoa; phylum Mollusca; class Gastropoda; order Aplysiida; family Aplysiidae; genus Aplysia; species Aplysia californica. The sequence goes on along the minus strand of NW_004797544.1, from coordinate 830,136 downwards.
CTGAGGTCATTGCTGTAAGATTGATGAGGATGTCTATTTGAGCTCAGTGTGGTGCTGACTGCAGCTGCACAAACACCATTCTGCTTTCCATAAGATGGCGAAACAAAACTTGGATGTTGTTGATGGCGAGGAGCTAGAACGTTATATGTGGCGGTCTGTGGCATGTGGTTGCTCCAACTGCGCTCCCCTTGACGTGTCCCCTGGTGACCAGTAGCAGGTAGAGAACCTGGAAACTGAGGTTGCTCCATCACTGGTTTTGAAAGAGGTGATGGCACAGCTGCCTTCAAAGGCACATGGTTTAGGGAGAACTCCCCCGAAGTGTAAGACGACACCTTCTCCTTGGACGATACAGACCCACCACCATTTCCTTTTCTTGGCGGGTACGCAGACTCTATTACTGTTCCGACCAATTGAGAGACCGTCTTACAACTTGAAAAGGAGGCTTTATTGACTTTCAGAGATGGTTTTGATGGTGAATCTGAGAGTAAATTTTCAATCCTGTGTGGGGAGCTGTGTTGGACTTTATGCACAGGGGTATTCACAGAGTGAGATTTCGGCATGTGTTTAGGATTGGCCACCTGACTAGAGGCCACAACAGATTTACTCATTTCTGAGCTCACTCCCTTCTCAGCAGCACTACTCTTATCCACTGACAGCCATGGGTACCACAAAGGCTTGACTTTCTTCAGAGGTGGCGACATCAGTTTAGCTGGCATTAAGCCACTACTAGAAGGTGGCTGTGGAACAGGGTCAAACGGGGACACTGGCGAAGTGGGCGTGATCGGGGAGTAGTTGTTTGGAGACCGTTTGCTGGTGCACAGGTTGAGAGGGCTGGTCAGTGCATCTGCCGAGGTGGCAGGGGCCGGCCACTGCCAGCAGAACGGGTACGAGGAGTAGTAGGAAGAGGTCCCACCACCTCCGGCCGACCCTGAGTAGCTCTGGCCTGATGCCGGTGCAGTCGGAAATGCCTGGCCAGAGTAAGCCGGGTATGCAGGTATCTGTAATGGGTTCAAGGGTTGAAGCCCTGGTTGAGAAGGTTTTGATGAGAAGCCAGGCTGAATTTGCCTTGGATCAATTCCTTGTGACTGAGAAATTGAGTGTAAGCTCCATGGTGGCTCAGTACTATCTGCTGGGGATCTGTCAGCCACATGGGAGATGAGAATCCTAGGAACATGGACTGATGCTGGGAGCTCTTGGGTTTCAGGTACAACATCAGCTTCGGTTGAATCCAAATTTGCACCCTCTGATCTCTGGGTGTTCGGTACAGTTTTGCTCTCTGTGACATGTTGCACGTCTTTCACTTCAGTCTCATTTTCTGTCCTCAGTTCACGAGAAATTGAATCCTTTCTACTTTTAGGTGACAAGCTATGTTCTAACGATATCAATGACACTCTTGGTGACATATCTTTCTCTGAGGACAAGAGTTCATCCTTTGAATTTTTACAGCTACCGCCATCTACATCAGGAGTCACAGGCCTACTGATTTTACCATTACATGCTCTCCCACTAGACAGAAGTGAAATGTTTTTAGCATCCATTTCCGAGTGATTTTCAGAAGGACTGTTGCTGACTAAAGACAAGTGGTTGTCGTTTTTCTTGACAGCTGACAGTTCCTTTACATCATTGTCAGCATTACTCACAAGTCCTTTCACAGGAAGCAATGCACTTTTCTTTTGAGCCTTTTCCTTTCCATCAATCTCCCCAGTTGAATCAGCAGTGCTTTTGTCTTTATCTTTCAACAAAGAAGAACTATGTTTTGCAAGAGCTTTTTTTACCTCTGAACTTGTTTGATCGGTTTTACTACACGTGTCCTCACATGTTGAATCTTTGCAGCTATCTTTCTCTTCACTGGTCACATGCAGAGCCAAGTTTTCATAAGTACAACTCTTATCGGCACTCGGCAAATTTTCAACAGATACGTATTTACACTCAACTTTCTCAATATCTTTCTCCTTTGGGGTCTTTAGAGAACTTCCCTGTACATCTTCTCTTATATCTTCTCTCCGAGTCCCCTTTTGAATCCATTCTTGGGGCACACTCGGTCTTGTTAGTGGAGAAGAAAAAGTATTTGATATTTGAGTGGGTTCTTCACCACCTTTATGGGTCTCTTTTTTGTAACTTTGTGGTGGAGCACTGAAGTTTGCCATTTGGGACAACAAGAAGTCTGAAGCCTGAGTGGTGGAATCACTTTCATCAACAGTGATTTTCTCATTCTGCTCCTGTTGTGGTAGACTGAAGTCTTTCAGTTGAGATAGTAAAGATTTGGACGCCTGTGTGACTTCCCCATCTTCAGAGTCCACACTCTGCTTTCTATCTACGACTGGATTACAAAAATTTGCCATTTGAGATAATAATGAATTTGAAGCCTGCGGGGCGTCTTCATCGCCCGTTTTATCCATACCCATACCCTGTTCTTTAGGCACAGTGAAATTAGCAAGCTGAGATAGCAAAGAAGTGGAAGCCTGTGTGCCATTTCCATCATCCACTTCTGCATTCTCCGAGTTTGTCAGCTTGAGAATGTCAGACATGGAGAGGCTGGTGCTCTTAACCTGTGCTCGCCGCGGCTCGGGTGGCTTGCACACCGCTGCACTGTCCTTGCTGTCAGAGTCCATTGAATCTTCATGGCTCGTGGTCAGTCGTAAGATGTCCTTCATAGAAAACGAAGCGCAGTTCACTTGGGCTCGTTTAGTCTCAAGAAGGTGAAGAGTGTTCCCAATGTTGCTGCTGTTAGCGTCTTCACTAGCTGGCACAATCTCATTCTGTGCTAAGGACACTGCATCCATGGAGGTATGGTTGAATGTAAAGTTGGAGGGTACCGGGGAGGAGGAAGCAGACGAATTCACCAGTCTGCTGAAGGGTAAAGGCTTGGTTCCCAGGTTAGAGGCCCCGTTGAGGCCCGGCCTGATGTTCTGTCGTAGCCGAGGTTGAAAGTTGAGGAACCTCCGAGAGCCTCTGCCCCTACCACCGCGCCAACCTCCTGCCTCCTTACCCGACTTTTTCTTTTTATCTGTTGGAGAAAATGCCAGGGGAGGTGAGGCGTCCCATTCCTCTGAAGTGTGAGGAGATATGAAAGACATGTTTTCTAGAGAGGAGCTGTACTCTGCCTCATGGTCCATGCTCGCCGAATCGGAGTACTGAGAGGGCACAACATCATCCGAGTCAGCCGCCACTTCCGACACAGACTGGTGGTTCTCAGCATCTCCATCCCCCTGGACTTCTGTCAGATTAGCTAGGGTGGCCATGTGCAGCAAGCTCAGGCTGTTGAACAGTTTGCCCCCACCAGCCATTTTCTTTTTCTTCCCACGAGTAGCTCGAGAGCCGACATTGCTCTTCACTGGGTTGCTACAAGTTGCACTGGCATTATCTTTGTCTGCAGCTCTTTCGCGGAACCTCTGCTCTTGCAAGACAACCACGTTCTTCTGCGAGCCTCTAGCCCTGGTCTTCTTTGAGCGCTTGCCTTTCTTTCTTGTCACACTGGAATCACTAACATCATCATCGCTAGAGGAGCGGAACTCATCAGACGTACCAATTTCCTCTGGGCAAAAGGTGTAGCGCACCTGTTTGCGCTGCCGGAGACGTTTACTCTGCTCCAGACACACAGAATGCTTGGCAACGTCAGAGTCTTCGTTAGAGCTACTGTGGTAATCAGGAACTTTTTTGTTATTTTTCGACTTAATGCGCCCTTTCAGTATTTTCACAGTCTTTCTTTTCCCAGAGTTCTCTTCCTTCACAGGTATTGTCTCTTTTTCACTACATACTTCTTTAGAGGTCTCTGTGTTGCTTTCTGTGACTGAGGGAATTTTTTTGACAATTGCATTTGTGACTAAATTAACCTTGATCTTCATATGTGCTGTCTTGTCAACCTCATGCACTTCCTCATGATCATCGAGACTTTTCACTGCATTACAGCCATCATTGTTATCATCCATGCACTTACTGCTGTTAATTTCACTGACAGCAACATCATAAGAGGAGGCTTTTTCCCACTTCCTCTCCCTCCCTTCTGTTGTTGCACCAGTGTCTCCCTGAGCAGCCTGCTGGGATGCCATCACAGCAATCTGTGCTCCCGATGGCTCTGGGACATCATCGATGACCAGACTCTGATCAGGGCTTTGACCTGGGCTCGACTCTGACACCGATACTGAAGGTCTGTGGAAGTTACAACCTACAGCCGCACCAAGTGAGGGTGACAAGGGGCAGTCCTGAGAAGCAGATTCCTCGACGAGAGAGGTTTGGCGTGTTGTCAGACTGGCAGCACTCTCCGACTTCTGGGACCCATGACTGGCATCCTGCATTAGGACCTCCATGCTGCAGGTGTTATTCACAGGGGTCTCGAGACCCAACGGGTCAGTGACCAACGGGTCTGCCACCACACTCTCAGACCTCTGCAGCCTTGGACCAGCAGTACCCATGTGGACCTCAAGGCCACACTGAGCAACCGCTGTCTCCAAACCAAGAGGATCGGTGACAGACCTTCCAAAAGGTCCCATAAGACCAAAAGGTACTTGCTCTGTTGGTGGAGATATTTCTGCAGTGTTCCTGGCCGAATATGCAGCAATGGGAGAGAAAGTCAAACTTTTCGTGAAAGATGCACTTTCTTTTCCGGGGACGCCATCAACAATAATGGTATTATTGCTGTCAGAATCTGAGGAGATATCTTCAAAGAAGGCCATTTGACTTTTGAGATAATCGTCCCGTCCTTCACCTTTTTCTGCGCTCGAATTTAGCTCTACCGGATTGGGCAGACTGCTAGGTGTAAATATCAACTTTTCATCCTCGCTCTCCTGTATTGGACTAGGAAGTTGGCTCCTTTCACAACAAGGCAAAACATTGTCCACATCAGTTGGAGTGACCACATCCACACAGTGGGTTTTACTTTCTGGAATGCTCGGACTCACGGTGTCATCATCAGGAGTCCTAATATAGATGGGTTGAGCACCAGAAATCTGCTGCTCTCTCGACTCTTCACAGAGTTCTTTTGTACCAACAGCTGTCTCACGGATAGATTCTGACTGTTCATTGTCCCTCACTTGTTCACAACTTGTCTCCAGCTGATTTGCTTTTAGCTCTAAAATTTTCCCTTTCAAAATCAGATCATCGAGAAAGTCATCTTCATCATCAGAGCTGGAGGAGAATTCTTCATGATTATGCTTTGTCATGTTTATTTCAAATTTTTGTCTGAACCTCTCAACATCAGCTTCCCCTACATTTGGGAAAAATGTGGCAATGGACTGCTGCACAGCCCCGGCTGAAATGGTCTCTTTTTCATGATGCTTTCGTATGAAGTATTCCTTGAATTTGTAAAAGAAAACATCATGAGAGCTGGGCAAACTGTTAAAAGATATTTCACTGGCCCCTTGCTGGGGGAAGGGGCCAGCCTCTACGTTTTTTGTCTGAGCATCTTTTGGCAACACCTCTGAAGAAGAAATCTGACTAGATTTTCTCAACCCGTTTTTTAAACGTTTTTTCATCTTTCTTCGCCCTGGTTTCACCTTTTTTTTCTTTTTCGCCGAAACAAGTTTGTAAAGACTCCCAGTAGGTTGACCGTCAGGTCCACTTTCATCAACAAAATTCGACTCCTCGCAATGACGGTTATTTTCTGAAGTGGCGCTCCTGTTCAGTAGTCCTGAAAGTCCATTTTCAACACAACTGCCTGAGGGTCTGCGCACTATAGACTTCTTAGCAATCTCCTCATAATGTCTAGCATCAACCACATCCCCCTTCACCACATTCACCCGCTCTATCTGCACCTGCATAGATTTGTAACCTTTAAACTTGCCAACCACGATGTAGTGCACTCCCTCTTTCTGGACAGGCTCTTGTTTCTTCCGAGGCTGCCTGCTCTTCAGACTCGAGTAGCTGACAGAAGGCATTCGCGCCCGCCTCAGGCTGCGTGGGTACAAAGGCAGGAATTCACAATCTGCACTGGCCCCATCGTCTGAAGTCTCCTTGTGGGAGCTGGATACCGAGAGCCTGCCCATGGTAGCTAGGGAATTGGCGGAGCTCGTTCCAGGGGCAGCCGCACTTCCTCCTTCCCAGACAGATTTCGGAATCTTCAAGTGCAAGGACTTTACATTCTTCGACCTGAGCTTTCGATCCAATACCCCAGAGTCGTTGAGATTCACATCCGGTTTGAGCATGGTGAATTGATTCTCCTCAGCATTACATGCAGCTGCAGAGCAATCTTTCACGTCACAATTATGGTCACTATCCTGATGATTATGAAAAAATTCACTCGCATGTACTTCAGGTTTCAAGCTCTCATTCACACTGTCAGCAGTACCCCTACAAGATGGCACAGTTCGCTTCAAAGACAAGCGGGACTTTTTCCTTCTTTTCCTGCGTACTTTCCGGCGAAACTTATCGCAGTTAAGTTCTAGTCTATCTCCCTGTGTCATTGTGGCACATTGAATACATCGGTCCCCCTCACAAATGTGGTTATCATGAGAGTCAGTATTAGGTTCAATCTGCGGAGCATGTTGAGAGCTGCTCCCAGACTCCCTTGTGCTGGCACACAACCGGCGGTGGACGATGGTCACTGCCGTGGTGGTGGTGGCGGTGGCCAGATGTTCAGCATGGTTCTCCCCCTTCAGTGCGTTCACCCGGGTATTGACAGGGAAGGTCCCAGTGGTGGGGGCGCTGTGGTGTTGTGGTGCAGTCAGCGCCGCCTCCTCCTCCTCACCACTGTGGCCCGAGACACTCCCGCTGTCAATTGTGCTCACTGGCCCATGCTGGCCCGGGGAACGCAACTCGTTTTTTGACTCCATCTGAGCATTGGGGTACCCTGCAACAGCAGCCCCTTGCTGAGCCGCATACTGTTGCTGCTGCTGTGCTAGCTGTGGCTGGGGGTATTGCCCTGACGGAACTTGCTGAAACTGATGATGTGGATGATGCTGGGGATGTGGGTGACGGTGGCTGGGATAAAAGTGGGGGTGGGGTGGCTGGGGGTACTGAGGGTGGTTTGTTGAGTAGGCTCCTAGTTGTTGACTAGAGTAGAAGGTTCCCATTGGCAGTACAGAAGACGTGGCAGAACCTGGGGAGTTGAAGTGATCATCCTTCGGACTGGACTGTGGAAAGCCAGCTACCACTCTATCTGACTGTGGAGGGAACTGGCAGTTCATGTTATAGCTTCCAGAACCACCTGGAGAGTGCATTGGGAAAGTTCTAAAATTCCTGTCCTCACCAGGAGACTGATATACATATGATGGAGAAGCACCTTGATGGTGTGGCAGGTGTTGACTTCCCCCATTGTAGTTCAAGGGTTGTTGTTGCTGCTGCCCTTGAAACTGCCGGCCTGTCCAGTCAGGGTATGAGGCATTGTTATTGTTGATGGCAGCGCTCGCTGTGACAATCTGGTTCCTGGACACGGATGAGCTAGCTCTTGAGAGAGAGGCGCTCACCTGACTGACGTGAAAAGAGCTGGGCGGAGCGACTTTATTTGGAGGGAAGTCGGTGTCAAACTTGGAGAGACCTCCGTCATCAGAAGAGCTGTCAAAACCCTTTCTGTCCATGCTCACGCTCGGGATGTCCAGGTTTACTCTGTTGCTGGAGCCATCTGGATTTCGTGAAGGTAGTGGAAGGGTAACATTGTACCGCGCTAGGTCTTCCTCAGTGAGTTTGACTACCTTGACCACTTCTCTTCCTATCTTAAGCAGACTGTAGCGACGGGCATCCATGGGGTGCATTCGGACAACTTTCACACTGTGTCTCCGTGCCTCAGGGCTTTTAAAGAATTTGAGCTTCTTGAATACTGGGGTGGGCACATGAAAGGTGTAAGTGTAGGAAGGATTGGCCCCACCTTCTCCCTGCCCAGAGAGCCAGAGCCTTCCATGAGCCAGGCCCATCTTCTTCATGCGGTTGTGTTTTCCCAGACGAGAGTGAGGCATGGTGCCTCCTGCTCCGACACCCTTCAACAGTGGTTTGATGTCTGCAGCAATGTCTGACTCCACCTTGTCAGATTCCTCTGAAGAGGTGACACCGGTCGTGTCTGAGCCAGCCGGCTCGTAAGACAGAGGATGCTTCAGGTGGTATGATGGGGCAGTTTCTAAAGTTATAAAATCCTTGATAGATGGGCTGCCCTGGTTCAGCTCTGACATGACGGGGCTAGATTTGTTCGTCTCCAGCTCACCCCCATTGCTGCCACTGGGGAATAGATTGGGTACGACAGTCGAACTCCCGCTGTCCCACATAGGACCTTCACCAGCTGAGCCTACATCAGAGACTAACTGCAAAAGACTGGACAGAGATGACTTGTCATTCTCCTCAGCTTCCTCTCCCGTGGCAGCAACTTTTGACTCAGTGGTGGTGGCTGCTGTTACTGTGGTGGTGACTTGGTTGTGGTGGTGCTGGCTGAGTGGCGAATCCTGAGCTGTGCTGGAGGTCTGGCTGTTGTTTGAGCAAGAAGGCATTATCTGATTCTGCTGGGGATGATAGCTGTTCTGAAAGAAACCTGGCTGGGCAGAGTCGGCACTGAAAGACCTCTGCTGCAGTCGGCTGTTGACAACAGGGGAAACTGTTGCACTTGAGCCCGGCTGGCTGTTCACTGGGCTTCCCACAGAGCCGTAGTTCTGCCACGGACTCGGCCCCCATGGCTGCTGCTGCTGCTGCTGCAGCTGAGGCTGTTGTTGGTGCTGGGCTTGCTGTTGCTGTTGCTGCTGCTGCCACTGACTGGGTAGGCCACAAAAGTTTTGCTGCTTCCACTGCTGCTGCTGCTGCCAAGAATACTCTGGTCCCCCTGGTCCATGGTGCATCCTTTGTTCTGTGCTGAAAGGCAAGGAGATTGAGTGAGAGCGTCCGGGCCGTGCAAGCATGTGAGGGTTCATCATGGGTTGAGGAGGGCAGTAGCTGGGGTAGCCTGGCGACACAGGGGCCATGGGGAAAGACATGCTGGTGCTGCGAGGTCGGCTCTTGCCACTCTGACCTCCCTTGCTCTTGCTCTTCTTCTTGCTCTTCGGTAGCGTGGGGCTAAGCATGGGCTTCTTTATTGCCGCCTCTCTTTCCTCCTGAGTAATATTCATCCTCGCTGGTGACTCTTCTGACAGCAGCTGCTGAATCATTGGCGTGGCTGAAGTATTGTCCAGGCTCTTATCTGACTTGGACTTACTATCTTCGTCAGTGCGCTTTTCTAGGTTAGCTTTAGCCTTGGGTTTGAAATCCAGAGTAGAAATTCTAGTGATAGACTGAGCTTCTGAATTCTTGCTTGAAGGTGAGGTCTGCATCACAGCATTACTGTTCTCCCCACTACCAGGAATAACAGATCCTCCATCACTCTGAGCTTTGACAGACAGCAAGCTCATATCTGATGTAGCAGCTGAAGAAGGCTGGGAAGAACCCTGAGAAGAGAAATGTTGAGACTGCTGGGGCATGGATGGAGAGCCTGCCCCCATTGGCACCCCTGAAGCAACAGCATGAGCCATGCTCGTATGATTGACCTTACCTCTGTCCCCTGAGGTATGGAGAGGACTAGAGTGAGAAGGTGGCTGCGGAGACTTGAAACTGGGAGACATCTTCCCCTCTGAGGAGGTCAGCAGTTGGGCCGACTTACCCTGCAGGGCTTGAGACCCTGTGGTCATCATATGGGACATGACACCAGGGTGAATGCCGCTGCCACTGGCTGGAGCCAAGACCGAGGAGGAAGGTCCTGCACTTCCAATAGAGCCCGAGGGGACTGCACTGCTAGAACCTGGAGCCAGACTGTGCTGTACAGCAGGTCCACTAGAGCTGGGTGCCGACTGCTGGGAAGGCGGGGAGCTCACTACATGGTTCAAGCTTGCCCCACCAGCGTGTTGAGAAGAACCAGACGACCCTGAGCTCATGGCAATCTGCTGCGTCTGAGGAGGCTGAGTTGAAGAACTTGGATGTCCAAAGGAGGCCAGGTGAGGGGACTGTCGGGCTTGCTGTAGAGCGTGCGGAGATCCCGGTGGTGGTTGCTGGTGCTGCTTGCTACTGCCCATACCTCCTCCTCCAGGGGGCTGCCCCCCTCCACTACTACCATGGTAGTAAGCGTTGTAAGCTTGGGGGCTCCAGCCACCACTGTGGAGGGTCGGAGGACCTGGGTAGCGACTGCTGCTGGAGCCTGCAGGGCTAGAACTGGCTCCTTGAGTGGGCGATTGGTATGGGTGGGCAAATGGCTGTCGGGGAGAGGCTTGGAACGGCTGATGAGATGGGGACTGGTAGGGGGACGGGTACATCTGTCCCCCACCAGGGGACTGATAGGGGTGGGTAGCAGAGGTCGGGGACTGATATGATGGGGTGGCCGAAGGGGACTGATATGGTGGCGGCAAGTTTGAAGGAGGTGAATGATACGGCTGGCTCGCAGAAGGGGAGTGATAGGGTTGGCCACGTGACTGGTAGTGTTGTTGTTGCTGTTGACTGAGGTGGCTAGAGGATTGATAAGGGAGTTGGGAGGATGACGGGCTGTGGAAGGGATCCTGAACACCTTGGCTAGATGAAGGAGACTGGTAGGGCGACTGAGAGAACTGGAAGGAGTGGGGGGACGAGGACGGGGATTGAAACGCTGCTGGCTGCTGTGAAGATGATGGTTGTCCCTGCTGCGACTGCGTCTGCGAGGACGGCGAGGCAGCGTATCGGTTGTGGGAGGGAGAGTGGAACGGGTGGGGGTTGGTAGGGGTGGGCGACCTGAAGGGCATGTGTTGGTGAGACATGTACTGTGAGGCCACCGGTGACCCCTGCTGAAGCTGCTGGCGAGATGATGAGTGATGCGACGGCCAGCCCGCAGGGTACTGGTGGTGCTGTGCTGTCCACTGGCTGCTCCCACTGCCCCCTGGCTGCTCTTGCCAGCCTGACGACGACGACGACCCGCTGACCTGAGGGGAGGACCCCCAGGCTCCAGGTTGCTGTGACCAAGAGGATGCCCCTGCAGGCACTGGGTAACCGCTACCCTGAGAGCCACTCCCTCCTGCACCTTGAGATCTACCTGATCCCCAGGTCATGTCAGCCACCATCCCACCAGCTCCAGACCCTCCAGCGCGACCAGCCATGGACAGACTTTGGTTCGATGGCACCTCATCCAACGCAGGAGATTGCGTAGAACTTGACCCAGATTTGTCAGACTTTTTCATTGATCCTGAAAGCATTTTTAAAAAATGGGTATTACACAATATTTTTTAAAACAAAAAAAGTAACAGTCTAGAGAAAGGAAATCTAAGAAAGAAATGTTTTTTAAAAGATGAGAATGCCAAGTATATGAGAACTTTATCAACTTCAGAATAACTTTGAAGGAGACACATACAAATAGAAAAAGAGGGAAACTACATTATCTCATATATCCCTAATTTGTCCATTCTGAGAAAGGCAATCACTACTCTCTCTAAATATTATCGAAGGAGCGATTAACAATGTACCACTTTCTTCTCCAATATTGGACACAGAAGTAAAAAGTATTTAGACATTTTTAATAGCACAAAGGCAGGGAGCATTGAGTAAAATTAGAATGGCTTCAAAACACCTTACTTGCTGTACGAATAGCTGTCTCCCAAAGTATCAGTCAAGATTTAGGAAAAAAACAACAACAACCTTCCATGATAATCATTGTGAGAACATGGAGATGTAAAAATACCACTGTAAACTTTTCACTTGAAACTTTTCCACATGATGCTCGTAAACAAATTCAAAACAATAGTACAATAGAAAAATGGGCAAAAACCGTAAAAATTTAACACAGAGCTATTGCTAACTCCGCACAGTGAAAGTACCTCAGTGTGTCCCTCCAAAAGAGAATCCTTAAATATTTACACCCCACTAAGTCTAAAATGTTCAAAATGTTTTTATTACCGTTTCTTAATCTGTGGTATAGGTTGCATGACCTCGAGAAATATTTTGTCAAAATTCAAATTCTAAATATTGACAAAAAGCAAGAAAAAAATAATGGCTATATATTTGTTAAAAGAATGAAAAAGGTTCTTTTTTTCTTTCCTGTAAAATGTTATTTGCTAGGCTTAGTACATTTAAAAGCTTGTAAATTACATCTTTTAACATACCAGAAATTTTATCAGAAGCTCCATCAAACTGAGGTAGTAAATCAATTTCATCATCACTGCTTTCTTCATCTGTGCCCATAACAATGTCATCATCATCATCTGATTTCCGCAATGTCACATCTTTACTCGTAGATGGCCCACTGTAAAATACAAGAAAACAAAATCACTTTACTACAAGCAGCATTAAAAAACTGAAACTCAACCATCGTCTGAGTGAACAGCGCATGATACAATAATCGATACCCTATTCTGAATTCCTTTACATAATGGTAAGCAATCATAAGTGATGTCCCATGAATATTAAGGTACTTCTCACCTATACTTGCATGTTGTCAACAGAAAAGTAAAAGAAATGAAAGGACTTGATTTTACACTCCACCAATGTGAAAACCTTTGAAAGACAATGTTATAATCATTTTAAGTAGCAATGCCAATGAAAATTTAAATTTTCACTTTTGCCCCCCTTTTTTTTGGTACCTAAGAAAGAATTTTCAATTCTAAGAATTATGCTTCTTGAATTTTGAGAATCGGTTCATAAATAAAAAAGTTATGGGGTTGTAAAGGTCATCAAAATATGGATGACCCACATATAGGAAAATACTCCTAAAAAGTGGACCACGCAGTAGCAGATTCTGTAAGAAAATCAACGATATCTCGGTAACTAATCGGAGTGTTCGAGAGAAACTTGGCTACCCAATGTGTTTTTGAGTGTAGAAATAATTTCTGCAGTCAGATTTACTACCAATTTCGTAGTTATTTTGTTATAATTAAAATTGTGGTGTACATATTACGATTTTGCGAAAAAGGGGTGTCGGGATGAGTACATTTTATTTATAGCATCGTATCACAACATGGGATCTTTAAGAATATATGTCGGCAGCGTGACTAAATAATTGCAAAGCTTTTTATGATGACTTCAGACCATGCCAACCGTAAAAGATAAGTTAATTCAATCTAGCATGCCGTACAATTAAAAATTCTTTTTCCCCGTAGAGACGCGAACACCCCGAGACGAGATAACCTCGCCTTGGAATACCCCCATTGCGATGTTACAGGGGAATAAAAAGAAAAACAACCGGATGCGCGCGCCCGCCATTGTCCTATTTCAAGTGACCAATGAACGGGCCCGGAATAGTCATGCAGAGATTTGTAGGTCACATACATTTGCCACGAGAGTGAGGGTAAAATGGCCGGTCTCTGTGCAAAGCCGCTTTGGATAGGGGGGGTAGTCGTGCATTTATGATCGGGTCTAAACAACTACTTGACACAGAACGTTCAAATTTGAGCACACTATAGAGGATAGATAGATCTATTACCATCTCGGCGTACAAATTCAAACTCCTTATAGTTTTCGGTGTACACGATACGAAAGTGTTCCCGACACCAAAAGTATAGGTTAATTTATGTGTACGAACTTCAACGTCCACATATCATTAGTTTGCCCTATTTTCTGATTGGTTGCCGAGTTTCATTCGGATTGATTCGGAAATAGAGCAGACCGAGGTTGACAAAGTTAGTCACCTACGCTTCGGCCGGGTCCGCAAAATCGCCCGTAAACGGGGACCAAATTTTCGCCTCGCGGGAAAGCCCAATTGGCATTGCTATTTTAAGTGCCGCTATTGTTCATAATTACTCATAATTTCATACAACTTCTCTTGGGAATTTAAAATCAGGCTTATAATACAATTTAAATGTCTCATGTCAATTGGTCATAGTCGTATATTCAAGACATGTCACGAATTATTTCAGAAAACATACACACCAAAAGGAAACAAGACCACCCAACAGAACACCAACAGCCAACCATTCTAACAACCGCATTCTTTCAACCATTTAATAAACAACCCCCACCCCACCCCCAAAAAATTTTTTTCAAAATTGTTACATACTCATCCTTCTCGTCCACATTAAAAACACTTTGGGTCATGGCCATAGTTTCCTCTTCGTCCTCTTTCTCCTCCTCCTCTCCCAGAACCAAACTTTGACTGAGGATACTGTCCTGTTCCTCCAAGGCTCTCAGCTGACTCGGAGGTGCGCCGTTTTCCTCCAACAATGAAGCCAGTACCTCTGCCACAGTCTTGTCTTGAGAACCTTAACAAAGGACACAATTACATGCTGAAACATTCAGGAGAAAAATGACACTACAGCGCAAAAACAAAATTCCTGAGCTGCTTATGAGACAGGAGTTCAACACTGAATTAATAAAACAGACCAAACCTTATTTTTTCCCTATCAGTGATTGGGAAACCAATAAGCATTTTATCAACAGCTATATACAATGTTCCCCAACAATACAATGCTGCTGTTAAAGTTATCATACAATAAAAAGACATAAAAATCAAATGTAGCTGACTTGTACAATACTGAGAGAAGATTTAATTGGTTTTCGTCTTATTTAAATTTTGTTCTTCAAGTGAAACCCCTAAGGAAAAATTCGGGCCTAGTCAGTTACAAAGAAACAAATACTAACTTTGCTGGGCAGGGTCGTCTGATGCTCGGGCAGAAAAACTTTGACTGAAAGAAACAACTTTCTTGATGGAGTCCATGTTGATGATGGGTGGATGTTCAGCATCCTCATCATCCTCCATGTCCTCATTCTCACTCAACTCCCCTAGAATGACAGTGTCAGGAGAGCCTAGGCTAGAATCTGCAAGGTAAAGAGGTGGCAATTTCTTTCACTTGAATTTTTTTTAAAAATTATAATTAAAATATGTTAAATATCTAATATGATATATTCCAAAGTGGGGGGGGGGGGGGGTGTGTAGTAGTGTTTGGGGAAAAGGGGTGGGGGGCAGGGGGTTTGTTCTGGATATTTCATGTAAAATAACTTCAATGCCCATTGAGCACAGAATAATGTACTTAGTCGGCATCTTTCAAAAAATTTCCATCCACATGTGTACAATTCAATGCCCCAAATGGGCTATCATGCTTTGCAACAAGATGACATGCCATTAGTGACAGATATGCATCACATTTTTCTTGTTTCGTCAGACAGTTTTAAGCATTCACCCGATTACCTTATACAATAAATGAACGAATCAACATTATAACCAGCCATACAACTAAACTGCCTCCATAAAACCAGGACCTTGGACCTGGGACCTGAAGCGACAAATGTTCCACCACATCAACTCCCAACACTGAAAACAAGACAACCAAACCCTTTTACATTTTCATGCCAAGTTCATCATAAAAAAAAAGAAAAAAATTTCAGCTTACCTTCTCTGGACACATGCCTTTCCAATTGTGATGCTGAAAGTGACGGTTGTGAACTTCCACTTTCTTCAGACTGGCTATCCCTGCACACAAACACAAACAAAATAAATAAAAGAGAGGTGATGGGTTGTTTATGTGATCAGAACATTCTCAACACTAAATACGGTGTCCTTACAAAGGTTCTTCAAAAGTACATTTCATACCAACAGTGATAAAAAAAAGGGGAGATACTGGAATCAAATAATTAAAATCAATAGATCAAGCATGCACATGAGAAAGACAAAAGAAAGTTAAAAAATAAAAATAAAATCAAACATCCGGTATCAGTCAAGACAACGTCGCTTAACGAAAACTTGCCTTCTGCAAATGTAGTCCTGCCAAAATATACTTCAAACAGACCTTATCTATTGAGACAGAATTTTATGACAGCCAAAAATATATCAAACAGGATTTACTCGTCGAGACAGAATTTTGTAACAGCCCAAAGAGTAGATTCTTTTCAGTGAAGTCCTCAAAAAAAATAATTTTTCCACCAGGGTTGAAACCTATCCCATTATCCCAATCATTTCAGAAATGAACATTGCTGTCTTGCAAACCCTAGCAAGTCTAAAGAATCAAAGCAGTTTCAAGTTCAAGTGATAAAAAAGGTTTTTCTAAGCATGTAGATCATTGCAACTGTTACTTCCAACTGAAGTGCTGTTCTGAGGTTTTGTAAAACAAAGGCCATATGCATACGAACAGCAAAGTCTTTTGATGTGTACTTAACTACAAAGCAAAAAAGGGCCACATTTATGCTTACCTAAACGCCTGCTGCTCTTGTACCAAAGCTAAAAATCGTTGGACAAGGAGTTTTTCACTCTCTGAGCACTCAACACCTCCTCTCGCTGAAAGTTTGAATAAATAAACAAGAACATTAATTGTAAAACAGGAATACCAAAAAGGTTCCAAATTATGATACTCACAGAGGTGAATTTCACCAAACACATAAGAAAGACTGTTTTTGCTGCATTAGCAAAGTACCAGTCACGAAAACATGGACAATTCTCATTCCACATAAAACAATATGTCTAAACATAATAAAAATTCAACAAAAGTCACAGAATTGCAATTTCATAATTTATCAGTAATACTGAGTTTCATGAATCATTTTTCCCCCAATACAGTTTTACCAACTGCAATACTGGTACTGCCAATGAACTGGTCTGATTTAGCAAAGCGACCAGTATAACCAGTCAATAAGTGGCTGTGTGTTTCAGATTTTCATTGCTCAGCAGATAGCATAAAAAACTATAACTTTGAGAATGATTATTCTTTCAACAAGTAAAACTGGCGTGCACATTCAGAACTGAATATAAATTTCAATAAAGCTGTCAATTTCATAGAAACTAATTAATCAACAGAGGAGATTAACTGTTGTATATCACCAACCTTGAGAAGATTCTGGTTCAATAAGTGAGGATTCTCCTGCATCTCGTTTTCTCTGTTTCTCATCCTCCCAAAGAGCAGCTAAGCCAGGGTTGGCTCCAACATTGCCTGATAATGTACGCAGAACATTCAAATACCAAAATTCTAAGCAAGGGTGCAACACAAACTAAGAAAACCAACTTTAACAGCAAAGCTTTGAGTCACTATAAGTGATTGAATTAAATTTAATTTCCACGCCTAACTAAAGGAAGATATATCAGATATGTCAAACTAAAATTGTTAATGATCATATTTTTCAGATGGACACAACAATTTTCAACTTTTCCATCTGCATGGATCATTAGGTTCCAGATAATTATGCAAGCTGCAGACCAGCAGCAAAAGATCTCTTCAACTGACTTATAGGCATTAATCCCAAATTTGGTCTTAAGAGTTCATATTTTTTTCTTCAGCCTGTGCAAATTCGTGGCGAGCAATACTGGTGCACAGAGAATACATATTTTTTTATATTGAAAAACACATTTCCCTACTCAGACCTCATTGAGAGCTATGTCTAAGTAATGTTTCATGTACTGACAAATATATATTTTTTTTAAAAGAAAGTGTGAAACGGGGGATGAGAAGACACACAGACAGGGTTCCTACTCATCAATAAGAAAAAAGTGATATTGATTTTTGATATGACAGAGCTAGAAAGAAGAAATGGAGAGAAATGCAAAATAAATTTAGAACACGGCCATGGACAGCTAAACTGCCTTTCCTGAGATGTCAAGGATAGGGATCGTAGGATAATTGTAAAGTCAACAAAATCATGACGAAAGAGAACTCGGCGGAGATATCATTGCCAAGTTAGGAAAACTGTTGGCTTGACTCTTGCAAAAACAAAAGAAACCAACGGGACAGGTCACAAACATTTGATCCTGACTTAACATCACTACACAATATGTGGCGCCCCTTTACAAAAATAAAATTCTCTCTCACTGGCCTAAGCCGTCACCCACAACCCAAAGGCAGAGGAATTTTTTAACACCATGTCAATCTAATGTTGGCCTTACTCCCAACTCATGTTTTCTAAGGGTGCAGAGGTACAGAGTGACTACAAGAACTGTAAACACAAAGGCTATTAAAGTTAGCTGCATGTGACCTTGTGATGTAAACTGCCTGGATCTGAATGTTTAGTTTTAGTAAGGTTTTCCAGCACTCATAACTGGTCATATGAACGCAAAGGGGTGGATGTCAACAGAGAAGTCCAAACGGGAAATCAGGGTAACTCTGCTCACCTCTCTTGCCTCAACAGGATAAAGTTTGTTTCAACTATTAAGGCACCCCGGAAATAGCAGTTCACAAGAGAGTGACAAACATACAAAAGAAGTAGAGGAAAATGATGGTAGTAAGAATGAGGAAAGAAAAAGAAGCATTTTCCCCAATGTTGTTCTGCCACAGTATGAGCATGACATTAATAAATCAGCCCATTTACAACTCCACTGTGCATAAGTACATGTTAATATCCCCCCATTTGGGAATGGCCTAAAGACACTTCAGTCAGTAGCACTGCCCTCAGGGGGGGATCAGAATGTTTTTTCTAACTTACGCTATACGCCAGGAAGGTGGGGACAGGTTGGGGTAGCCGAATGGTAAAAATACATTTTTTTTTTAAAGGAATCAGGGGTGCCATGTCAAGATGGTGTTTTTGTGTAAAAAAAATTTCAAGTTTAAAAACCTTAACCACCAAATTCATAATGATGGGCAGCCCGTTGATTTCACAGCATTCTCTCATATATTTTTGTTTCCATTCATATTCCATTTTCATGGTGTTTTCCCGACCGGGAAATCTGAAAATGAAATTCCCTGCTTTTCCCCCATTTTTTTGGTTGAGTGGGAACCCTGTACAAATAGAGTGTCAAGCATGAGACTCACTCTCAAGTTCTTGTCTGTTCAAGATGTCAGCAGCCACCACATCCACCTCTAACTCACAAGTGCTCTGGCGTTCCACACTGGACGGCAGCCACATGTCACTGGAGAGGACACAAAGGGTAACTCACAATGTGAAACAGCACAGTGACTCTCACAGTCTAATAATATCAGATTATGTATCAAGGATTTTACAGGCAAATATTGATCAAAAGGAACTCTGCTGTTGTAGCTGTTCACAACCTTAAGTTTTCAGTGACCTTTGCAAAACAAAGTTCAAATGACAATCACACTCACTCTCTCTGTCCCTCACCCTCTCTCTCCCGCCCTCCCTCCCTCCCTCTCTCTCACACCTCCCCCACCCTCCTCCCACTTTCTCTCTCATTCAGAAACACTAAAATAAACAGAATCTACATTATTCAAAGGTCCTGTCAACTAACCCCCACCCCAAAAAAAGTACTTGAACCCTCTCCAAACTAACCCACTTTACAGACATTTTCTGGCAAACAAGGATGCAAACAAATGTGCAGAGGGATGGAGGTGCAGGAGGATTGTTCATAACGTTTTCTTTGACACTTGCACACAGACATTAGCTACCTTGGGATGTTTTCATCATGCCAAACTCGACTTGTAATAGGAGCAAATCTTGGGCATGATGATGATGACGATGTCGACAAAGATTTCTGCAAAGCTGCTGATTGACATGTGGAGCCATTGTCTGTCCCAGACTCATCTCTTGGTGCGTCAGGTGCTGAGGGGGGGGAAGTGTCCAGTAAATATTCTAAATATTCAGTGTTTACTTACGAATATCTGAAAATGAGATACAGACCAGCAAAGAGACCTGGATGTGTGTCTGTAAAATGAAAAAAAGATACCTAACCCAATTAGATAAGATCTATATTTAAACAAAAGAAGACTGAGCAGGCATTGCTCCCAATCTCTTCTTTTGAACATTTCTAGAAATGAACACGATCCAGTTTTCCCACTCTTTTCTTTTGAACATTTCAAGCAATAAACACAGTTCAGTACTATTAACATCAAACATTATTTATCAATTTTGTCCTATCCGCCACGCTTATGTCCTTTTAAATTATTACATTAAAGCGTATGACCATACACACACTGTATAGCATTTCCAGTAAATTGGGTTCAGCAAAGCAGTGCAGCCACACTCAACATGGCATTTGATATATATTTGCTAAATTCACTTTATTCTTAGGGCACTAATTGTCCCTTCAGTGTAGTAAAAAAAAAGACAAAAAAACCTCTCCTTAATGGGAATCTGTTCAATCATCATATACTTCTGAACAAAAAATATTTGCAAACATCTTCAGCGAAACAAACAAAACGAAGACCAGGCATTTAAACAACAAAATACTTTTGTGCCTAAAAAAATACTTCAACATTTTAAGTTCAAAAGAAAACAGAAATATCTTCATTACCTTTTCCTCGTTTGCGAAACTTGAGTGCAGAAACATTGATAAGGTTCATTCCATACAAGTTGTAGTCGATGAAAAGCTGCAAGGCACAAAAAAAAACAGGAATGTGACCACCCTTTTTCTCACTATCATAATGGACTTTTTAATGGAGTTTCTTTTGAGCTCGTTCAATCAATCCTGTTTCCTAACGGGTTGAAGCATAAACCTTTCTGCGGGTCAAACTTTATGGAAGGACTGAGCAAAGAAACAGAAAAATGCTGCAACCGTGGCAGATGAATCAGCAATCAGTTACTGATAAAGACAATCAGTATGACTTCCTTAATACCTTAGGGGTCAGGAGTTTTGGATAGAATCTGTCTCTAAAGACCTCTGTTTTGGAATCGAGAATCAAGCACAAAAAAAGAACAACTCAAAATGTGTACCATCAAACTGCACAGTAGTGTTAAGAGGGCTTAAAAATATTTCTACCAAATGAAAAAAATGAAGTTGTTATAAAAATATAGCAAGCATATCTTATTTAATAATTCACAACTTGCACGGCGAGGACCAGGCTCCTAACATCCAGTTTGACAAGCAAACACCAATACTCTGTTGGGCTACTGAGTCCTTCCCTCCCCCCTTCCACCCCTAGCCAAATAGATTAGATCCAAACAAAACTTCAAGGGTCTAGAGACTTACAGTAAGTAGAGTGATATTAAACATGTGCCATAATGTACCAGTGGATTTCAACTCTGTAAATCAAGTCTTGCACAAGAGTGCTACCATATTTTGAAGGTTTCCTTTGTTAAAAAGAATAACCTAAACAAATAAAATCTAGCACGACAAGGATGCTCCATAACTACTTCAAAAGTACAGTCAAACCTGGTCCAAATACCACATATCTGTGAGAAAATTGACCTAAACGACTACTTCAAACCCCCCTGCATTTTTGTGTCACGGCATGGTGGAATCAGGCGCTCATCAATTTTAGGCGAATTGGAGTTATTGGTATCATCTTAAAGTTTGTTCATTTATCCTCCGATAAAAAGTTGTCCATTTATCTTCAATAGAAATCGAGATATTTCGGTCTGAAGGAGGTGGGGGTCACATGGTTTCAGAGGTAAAATTACAGAGACTTCCCAAGCTCGAGTCCTAGCAAACTGTAAATTTTTTTAAAATGTTGTGCCCTTAAATCAACGTTTTTCAGTAAAAGCTACAAAGCAATGTGTTTTTAAATGGATATAAAAGGTGTTGATCTAAGTAAGGAATAAAAATTCGATAAAAATTGCCAAACTGGAAGAAAAATGCTGTTTTCTTCGATTTCATTATTTTGACGAGCGCCTGATTTCACCATGGTGCCTCACATATTCTAACGACAGTGTTTACAAGGACCACTTGTCTAAGACTACCAATTATTTTTTTTACTCAACAATGGGTAAAGGTCTTGGCGGAGTTCAACCGTACTTCAAAAGTACTTTTCCAACCACTGACTTGTTTGAGAGCACCAGATGTACCAAAGAAACAACAGGCTTACCTGCAGAGCATAAGGTATGTGAGACTCATGGGGCTGGTAGGGCTTGCTCATCACAGCCCCACCCAGCAACAGGTCTGCAGCTCTGGGAAAGAAACAAGGAAAACAGTTCCAGACTTACAGACAAGACATAGCAATAAAAAAAAAGGTCACAGATGAAACAAAAGATAGGTGGATATAATAACCTATACAATACATAATAACTCCACATCATAACATAAAAAAATTACTTTTATATATTCAAAAAAATTCATCAGGTATAGCAATTATTCGGAAGCTTGATAAAAAAAAAATCAAAGGTATTCATTTAACCTACAACAATATACCACTTCAATATTTACATCTTTAAAAAAAACACATTTATATTCTTACAACAACAAAAAAGAATAAAAAAGGAAAAATCTTTTAAAAATACAACCATGCTTGTATTTGACTTTTACTTACTTGCGAACATTATTAGGATTGTAGAGATAAATCTTCAGGAACTGTTCCTCCTGGGCATGGTAGCCATACATAGGGCTGAAAATACACGCAGAAAAAGAAAGGAAAACATGAAAACTTTAACAAGTCTTGAGTTCAGCTAGGGTATCCAGCATTTATGGATCATAATATATGTTGCAACAAGGTGAAATCAGGAACTCATCAAATTAATGTTAAAAATTTTTAGTCTATATTTTCGGCAATTTTTATCAATTTTTGTTTTGTTTTGGCCGTAACACCTTTAATTACATTTGAAAACATATTCCTTCATGGATTTTACAGGCAAATATTTATCAAAGGCAAAAAAAGTACATTTTCAGTTTCCAAGGACACCACAACGTTGGAAGTCACCACACTTTAATTTTGCTGTCATTTTCTCACTAATTTTTATCTCAAACACCAAGCAACCCCACCTCCTTCAATAGCAAATATCTCAAATTCTATGCAAGATACAAGGGTATTTTTTTAATCAAAAGCAAGACAAAAAATGAAAATGCTTTAAAATTATACCATTCACTCCATAGGCCTAAAAATTGACGAGCACCTGGTTTCACTGTGTTGTGACACATATTGTCTAATGTATCTTGTATTGAGAGTTGTTGTTTTTTTTATGAAGTGCAAATGACATTTTAAAAAAGAGATCAAAATATAAATAAAAATATTAGCAGAATTACATTACAAAATCCAGAAAATTTCAGAAATTTGGATTTCTTGATTAACATGAAAAATAAGCACCTCTGCTTTAAAAAATTAACTTAAAGCAAATGAGCCTGAAAAATGGTTTGCTATGCACCATCTAAAGTAGGCATGGGAAACCCCACCACTTTGCCCATCAACACAAAGGACCACATTTATAAACACTCATATTCAACCTCAAACTCAAACTGCAATAGAAACTTCGGTTAAAAAGTCTGGCACACAAAAATGGTAATACACAAAACACGCCAAAAAAATCATGTCTTACCCAAAGGCATAATATCCATCCCACTGCACAACTTATCCATATCATGATTTAAAAATCCAAGTGGCATGTTTT
Organism: Aplysia californica; assembly: GCF_000002075.1. Lineage (NCBI taxonomy): Eukaryota > Metazoa > Mollusca > Gastropoda > Aplysiida > Aplysiidae > Aplysia > Aplysia californica. The sequence goes on along the minus strand of NW_004797544.1, from coordinate 807,120 downwards.
CTTCATTTTTGTTGGTTTTTATTTCACATATTACATCATTAAGTTTTATGTTTTCTGTTGTTCAAAGACATCTTCAGCATCAAAAGTCAACCCAGCGCACACAGAAAGCAAGTCCAACAACAGTTGTTACATTTCAAAGCACAGCACTCTTGATGGCAATAGCACACATCGCCTCACTGACTATAAATACACATCACACAATGATAAATCATTTGTCTGAATAGTATTAAATTATTCATTTATTAGAATTAGAAGAACAATCCTTAAAAAACACACACCATCAACCCAGCTCTCCAGAAATAAAAAAAACAATTTCATCTGGGCTATCACACTGGAAGAGATGGTATTAAAGGCATGCCTAGATGCAGCAGTCTCACTATATTTAATAGTCACTCCAAGTACATTGTTGTGTTGAACAATCAGTTTCGTTCTAGAAGATCTGTCCTTTGCACACAGCCCAAATTTCAGCAACAACATAACTATTTCCACAAATACCGGGTTTGAATTTCACATCATCATTTCCATTCCGAATCTATCATTCCATGGTCTTGCATCAAGACATAGGACACAGGATTTCCCCTCCCCCCCCCCTCCCCCCCTTGCCCTTCAATACCACTTCATATTGTCCTTGAGTTTTAAAGTCTTTAATTTAGTTTTAGTAGATGTTTTACGGTGCTAGAAACTGCAAAAGGTCATATTTGTTTTTGTAGAGGTTTTACGGCGCTCGCAATCTTTGATATCTATGAGTATTAACAAATGATTATATCATTTTTTTTAAAAATGGGACAGCAAGGAAGTTTTGTTGGTGCAGTCCCAGGTAAGATTTCTACTTTGAGACTTTAAAGTGGGTGGTTGGCGGGTGCTCTGGCGCTCGCAACTGCATAAGGTCATATGAGCGCCGGAAGATTAGAGGTGTTACAAGAGAGTAACAAACATAAAAAAGAAGAAGGGGAGAAAAGGACGATAGATGTTTGATAGGAAAGAAGAAGCAGACCACACCAGAGCACCCGCCAACCACCCGCTAAGGTCATATGAACGACAGAAGATTAGAGGCGTTACAAGAGAGTAACAAAAAAAAAAGAAGAAGGGGAAATAAGGACGATAGATATTTCATAGGAAAAAAGAAGCAAACCACACCAGAGCACCCACCAACCACCCACTTTAAAGTCTCAAAGTAGAAATCTTACATGGGACTGCACCAACAAAACTTCCTTGCTGTCCCATTTTAAAAAAGATATGATAATCATTTGGTAATACTCATAGATATTAAAGATTGGGAACGAAGCTGGTCGGGGAGGGGGGTGTCAGCATCCTTTCATGGGACTGCAGAAACAATACTTCCTTGCCATCACGCTTATTTTTTAAAATAATACTTATTGTTAATACTCAGGTAGGTATCTAGGATTGTGAAGGCGGGAAAGAGGAAGGATGTTGGTCGGGGTGGGGAGAGGGGGTTTGCATCAGCATCCTTCTCTCAGAGCTTCACCACCAGTAACTGGAGAGGTTTCCAGCCATGGGTGTGCTACTAGTCTGAGGTCCCATTGATTGCTCAGACAACAAGAGACAGATCAGCTTACAAAAGGTAGCCCCAGGAACAGAGAAACAAAGCCATTACCAAATACAAACAGAAAGCCAGACACTAAGAAGAGAGATTGGAAGTGGAGGTGCGCGTGCGCGCGCGCATGTATGTGTGTGTGTGTGTGTGTGAGCGCGTGTGTGTGTATGTGTATGTGTGTGTGTGTGTATGTGTGTGTGTGCGCGCGTGTGTGTGCAGGCATGCCCATCTAGAAACAAAGAGGTAATGTTTTAATAGTTTTAGTAAGAGTTTTACAGCACTTGCAACACAATATGGTCATATAAATGCAGAGGATTAGAGGTGTTACAGGGTAGTAACAAAATAAAAAGGAAGAAATATAAAGATGATAGTTGTTTGATAGGAAAGAAGGAGCAAACCACACTAGAGCACACGCCAACCACCAACAAAGAAGTAATTTGATGGCAATGGTTTCAGGAGTCTATTTTTGGCAAGACTGGATTTTCAGATGACACAGAGGCACAGAAGAGCAGCACAGAGGACAGCAAGTAAGTGGAAAAGACAGCTAGTAAAAGTTAGCGAGTTTGGGGTCTCACATCACAGCAGACTTGAATTTTCTCATGTTCGACTTTTCTCATACAAAAGGACATTTTTCTATCAAAAGCAAAAACTTTATTTTCCGTTTTTTTTAAAGAACTGTCATTTAATATTTTAATGTTCCTTGAAATTCTACACAACTATTCCGTGAAAGCCAAAATACATATTTCGTTTTCTGGTAGACTTCAAATCCCCTTTGAAGTTGTATGATTCACAGCTGCTTTGTGCACAATGTGACAATAGAACACTCAAAAAAATAAGTCACTTAGGAAAATGAGAGGGACACATAAAACCCATTCGTCTGAAGGCCTTTGATGAAAGGATTTTAGTACAATTTAAATGAATAAAAATCAAGCTCACACATATTGTCAAGCAATGTCAATGACATGACAAATAAATGGTCACTGGGCCGTGTCCATGAGACAGATATGTTAACTGTAACCTTAAACATATAGTGTTGCACTGTGGTGATCAGCATTGCTCTAGTACTTTTTTAGTTTGTGACATTGCATTGCTGACAGTCCTATAATACCAGAACTTTAAGTCTATTTTTTCAAACGGTTTTCAAGCTAATGCCCTTTTAGACAATAAAGTTTTCTTTTTCTTAGAAAAGGTAGTAACTGTTGTGAGAAAATTAATTATATCGCACCCCTTAAAAAATTTCGTATGCAACTTTAGGTCTTTCTTTGTAAAGTGAAAAAAATCTAAAGCCGTCCTAAAAAAAGCTACCCCCCCCCCCCCAAGGCAATAGAAAAATTAAAGTCTCACTTACATTCCTCAGACCTTAAAAACTCATGCTGATTTTTTGTTTAACTATGGAAGTATTGAGTGTACAAGCAATGATCCTTTAAAATCGAAAGCGGGAAATTCATAAGCCATTAAATTCTTAACAAATTAAATCACTTCCATTCGAGGGGGAGGGGGGGGGAGAACCATGAGAAAACCGTGTACACAAACCACAAGCCTCCCTGCACAACGGACACTGAGTAAGTATAAGTATACACAAGCCAAGGTTCTCCAAAATGCAGATTTCCACCACAGCAGTAAAACAATAATCCTAGATGAACAGGCACTACTACCACTCGGCTCGCGCTGAACCCATACCATTTCACATTTCCACCCGGCTGGCTCGCTCGCAGTTCAAAATACTTTCACACTAAAACTCCAGCCACACACATAGGAGGGAAGAAGAAGAAGAATCAAAATAACAACAACCACCCCTAGCCGCTGTGGCCCCCGACGTAGAGCGCGGGGACTGTCTGCCTGGCCCTAGCTCACGAGAGTAGCGCGCGCCTTCGGGTCCAGTTGGAGGACGAGAATGAGCGGGATGTTTGACCGGTGGTCAGACGCAGCAGCAGCAGCGCCCTTGCTTGCCACTAGCCCCAGGCCCGGCGTCCTCGGCGGCACCATCACCATCATCACTACCACCAGCAGCAGCAGCAGCAGCAGCACCATCATCATCATCATCATCATCATCACCATCATCATCATCATCATCATCATCATCATCATCATCATCATCAAAGTTATCGTTGTAGACTACAAAAATATATAAAACGGTGGAGACTTGTAAGATTTTCACAAAATTTGTTGTTATTCAAAGTTTTACCAAAGTCATATACGTTATCATCTAAGTTATCATCTTAGTTCTCATCATCATCATCATCACCATTATCCTCATCATCATCATCATCATCATCCTCATCATCATCATCATCATTATCATCACCATCATCATCATCATCACCATCTCCATCAACATTATCATCATCATCATCATCATCATCATCATCATCACCA
>NW_004797544.1:800551-801824 GCF_000002075.1 Aplysia californica | reverse complement strand
CTGTGTGTGTGTGTGTGTGTGTGTGTGTGTGTGTGTGCGTGTGTGGTGTGTGAAATCTGAAAGCACCCATGAGATAGGTAAGCACGAAAAAGCAAGTTAAAACAATGGGAACCATGAAAAGAATTTGAAAGGTAATGTGATTTTTAAAAATAAAACCAAACTTGTTTAGTTTTTAGTAAAGGTTTAACGGCACAATAAGGTCATATATAAGAGCCAAAGAATATATGTGTTACAAGAGAGTAAAATACACCCAAAAAAAAGAAGGATAGATGTCTGAAAGGAAAGAAGGAGCAAACCACACCAGAGCACCTGCCAACCACCCACAAAACCAAACTTGAGCGACTGTTGACTCATTCTAACAGAAATATGCGAAAGAACAAACAAAGATGCTCAACAAAAGCCACAAAGACGTCCAGATACTGGTAAACGGACACTTTTGTCTTTCTTTTTTTTTTAACCGGAGGGAAAAAAAGAACATTTATGACAGACAATGCCATTTTACGCAAAGGGTCATTAAAATGACAGGATAGAGAAAAAAGCCCTGGCGAGTGGCAGCTCATGGCGAAAAAGCGCGAGGTGACAGCTAAACTTTCGCAACGAACAAACCGGGAAGACATGAAAAGAGGACGCAGACCAAGGTATACACAAAACCTGAGCAAGCGTAGCGCTCACCAACCACACGCTCACGCACCGTGTTTTTTTTTTGTTTTTTGTGTAAGTTTTATTACGAGTTTTACGGCACTTGTAACACAAATAGGTCAGACTGCTTAAGTTTCAGTAAGAGTCTTGCGACACTTCTAACACAAATAGGTCAAATGGGTGCCGAAGATTTGAGGCGTTAAAAGAGAGTAACAAACACAAACGGGGTGGGGGGGGAACAGGACGTTAGATGTTTGACAGGAAAAAAGAAGCAAACAACCACCCGCCAACCACCCGGAAATTTGTCTTACATAAGTGCCGAAGATCAAAGACTAGAGAGTAACATACCAAGATAATAAGGAGAGAGGAGGACGGTAGACGTCTGGATAAGAAGGGGTAAGAAGGAGCAAACCACACCAGAGACCCCACCAACCACCCATGTAGAGAAGCAGAAGGAGCAAACCACGCCATAGTGCCCAGCTCTGCCAACCACCAAGCAATAATCAATCCCGAACAGACAGAACGACTGTACATACAGCAGAGAGCGATGATGGTAGGTAGGACAAAGACTTCGAAAACGGGAAAGAAAAAAAAGAGAAAGAAAAAAATGGACCAAAATAAAACTACACAAAAA
>NW_004797544.1:795337-798487 GCF_000002075.1 Aplysia californica | reverse complement strand
GGGGGTTGTTTGTTTGTTTGAGGGCAAATTTGCTCCTTCTTTCCTATCAAACATTTAACATCTGTATCTCCCCTCCTTCTTTTTTATGTTTGTTACTCTCTTGTAACACCTTCTGGCGCTCATATGACCTTATGCAGTTGCGAGCGCCGTAAAACCTCTACGAAAGCAAACAATTAAGATCATTTAGGAGGTGGGCTTCCGACCTTGTCTGTCATCACGGCCAACCCGGGCTAAGAGGGATACAAAATTCCATCAGAAAGACAGATACCCTCATAAAAATCCTCCCTACTAGGGAATAGAACTCAGGTGTCATGCGTGCGACAGCGAAATGCCTTCTGTAACACCACATCCACCAGTATATTCGACAAAAGAGAAGAACATCGACTGGACAACAGGCATTTATTCAGAGTACGAAAAACAAGACAAAACAACGGCGAAGGAAAGAAATAGGACATATCATCAGCCACATTCCACAATCGCCTAGGTCTCGGTTTTTTTGTTTTTTTGTAGTCGTTGGTTTTTTTTGTTTTTTGGGGGTTTTTTATTTTTATTTTTGGGGGGTTATTTTGTTTTGTTTTTGGGTTGGGTTTGTTTTGGGGTTTTTTTTAGGGGGGGGGGGGTCCTATGTTTTGAAAATACAAAAAAAAAAGAGAGACCACAATTATATCTTTAATGTCTGGAAATTCATTAACTTATAGTTAAAAACTAAGAAGTAAACAAACAACAACAAAACGAAACCACATTGCAAAATGCCCTTTGGCGTCTTATTTGAGTAACACCTTTATCTAGGACCCCCCTCCCCAATAACACCTTCATTTGGGACCCTCCCCCCCCCCCCCTGAAAAAAAAACTTGTTGACAGAGGGGTGAAGCTGACGACAAAATATCTATCAGTGGCACCCTCCGACCACCCATCTAACAAGATAGAGTTCAGGAAGATAGGAGGTCTTGACAGACACATACGAAAGAGAAAGTCCAGAAAGACAAAAGACAAGAAGGGCCTTAAGCTTGAAGGAAAGACAGATGGAAAGACAAGAGATTGAGAGCCAACGATTAGCCAGAACAAGAAATTTTCGCTTAAGAAATGACAGTCTGGCTGGAACGCAGGCCCTGAAGTACAATTTGGTTTGTAGTTTATTGTAGTTTATTCTATTACAACCCTGTGTGCTTGAGGTGAAGTGAAGCACATCTACACAATAATAGCTCTTAGTCTTAAGTGCGGCGGGAATTTTGTTGTTTTCGTTTTTTGTGTCTTTTTACGCCCCCAACAAAACAATTTAGATTAGGGCAGCAGAGAACAGATGGAAAAAACAAACGAGAATTAAGGCGTCTTACTTATGGTGCCTTCAAACGACCAACAGTTTTAGCTGTTGAGTATAGAGAAGCACACTGATGCATACTTCCATTTTCAATATAGTAATAGTACTTAGCTGCTTTGCCACTGCACATAAAGACCTGGGTTCGATTCCAATAAATTTTTATCGAGTATCTCGGTCTTTCCGTTGGGACGCTTTATCCCTCTCTAATCCTTCGGATGGTCCTGACAGCTAGGCGGGGTCCAAAGCCGCTTCCTAAATCACTTAACTCGTGTCAATGGGGACACAAAAAAACACCTACATTTATTCATTGTTTATTCTTTTTTAATCAGCGCCTGACCTTTACTTGAAAAGAGATGCACATCGACTTTTAGTGCTGGGAAAAAATAACACGGACAGACAGAAACAACAAAGGGAAAGTAAAGAAGAAGAACACACCCCTGGAGCCCTCTAACCACCGGCATAAGATTAGAGTATTAGACACGCTTCTATAGAGTAACGGGAGAACATCAAAGCCGCGCACTATCAAAGCCGCGTACTTTTTGACGATATCAATACAATTAGATTTCTGATTACCAAAAACTAATACCATCCAACATTGTAAGTAGCCTCTGCGCTTCACTGGATTTGGAACCAGCATGTTATATCAATTAGATTTTGTATTGAATGAAACGGCTTTTCATGTATAAAAACACATCTACAGCACAGAGACGATCTTTAAAGTGTTGGGGTAGGATTATCTTGCTTATTTATAATAAAGATTGAAGTAGTGAGACATGCCCATGTGCGAACATTAATTGTTAGTTACTCATTCTCACTTTCTTTTAATTGGTAGTGTCTTTCGATTTAACGATAGTGTTATAGTTTCAGCATAAAAATGGTGTAAAAGTCTCCTAACGTCTCCAGAAAGACTAATATATTTGGATGGGGGTGATGCATAGAGTAATTTTGTCAAGGGGGCGGTAAATATTGTTTCGATATCGTCATTAAGTGTGTGGCTTTCATAGTGCGCAGCTTTGATCGTTTTTTTCGCGAAAGTGAGCGGCTCTGATAGTTTCCCAGAGTAACATGATGCAAACTTTTTAGTAAAGAGTTTTGCGGAACTGGCAAAACAATAAGGTCATATAACATGCAAACAAAAGGAGAGATGAGGACAATAGATGATGAGCTCCAATAACAATTGTTTAGTAGAGAGGTGTGCGTGAACACAGTAATGGTAATTTAGTGCAGGGGAAAAGACAGACAGACAGACAAGAAGCAGGACTGACCAGTGGCACCCTCCAACCACCCACATCGTTTGAGCAAGGACAAGACAAGACAGACACAGACGCCGGGGGAAAAGCTTAGTTTTAGTAAAAGTTTTAAGGCACTTGCAACACAAATAGGTCATATCAGTGCCGAAAAAAAGTGCTGTTGCAAGACAATAACATACTTTTTTTTTAAAAGAGGAGAGATAAGGATGACAGGTATTTAATAGGAATGAAGGGGCAAACAACATCAAGAGTTCCCGCCCACCAGCCTGCAACGACAGAGAGAACAAGAAAGAGTAGAACCTACCAGTGGCGCTCCCAAACAACTCGTTTCCAACAACCCGCATTCTTCCAGTACGTTGGGAAGATACAAATAAAAACATCCCAAAAAAAAAGGGAGAAAAAAGGAAGGAGCGGAGAAGAAAGAAATAGTCGAAATATCGAAAAGAAAAAGGGTAAAAAGACAAAGTCATAGAAAGCGAACCCAGAAACGAAGACAGGATGACGTGTGTATTTGCGTGTGAATGTGTTGTTTTTTTTCTTCCGGGTTTTGGTTTGGTTTGGGGTTGGATTTTTATCGGGGGG
>NW_004797544.1:789313-792516 GCF_000002075.1 Aplysia californica | reverse complement strand
AGAGAGAGAGAGAGAGAGAGAGACGAAGAGGAAGAGTTAAAACGTATGACAGTAGAAACATGGCGAGCAGTAGGAAAAACAGTACTGGCAATCTTACAACCACCCCCCTCCAGCTTCCGACATCATGTTGGGAATTAGATCATATCACATAAGATTAATTCATATCAACCCATCTACAATCATTATCACTAACCACATGTTGGACTCAACTATGGGATGGATCAGCTGGACAGAAGCACCTTCGAAACAACTTTTTTAGTTTTAAATGTGGCTATTTTACCAACACTATTTAAATTGTTATGGAGGCTGGTTTCGACCCTCACTGTCAGAGTCAACCTGAGTTGAGAGGGATACAAAGTCCCACAACAGAAAGACGGGGATACTCGATTAAAGTTTTACCAAAATAGGAATCGAACTCGGGTGGCCCGCGTGCCACTCCAAATCGCCTAGACCAGTGGTTTTCAAAGTGGGCGCTACCGCGGCGACAGTTTGGGGGGCGCTGTGGCGAAATTGGGCGATTGGGGGGGCGGTGGTGGGCGTTAAGGGGGCGGTGTGAAATGTTCAGGAAAAACAACATTAAAAAATGGTGAAGGGAAAGAAGCCACATAAAAAACAAAAACAAAAATTGATAACTTAGGCATAGTTTATTATACTACTTATTACTCAGAACTTTCTTTCCAATCACTCAAAGCCCATATATAAAGATGATTCATCCCGGCAAATCTGACAAAGATCTGGCATACTTAAAAAATCTAAAGATCAATTTTCAGAAATAAAAATCAAGTAAATCGATGTTTCGATGTTTGCAGCCGACGTCGATCAAGCTGATGAAGACTTACGGGCAACTTATAATTTATCTCTACTAATTGCAAAGGCAGGCAAACCACGTGCTCTCCGTGAGGACCTCATTACCTGCGATAAGAGAGGTGGTCAGCACAGTCCTGCACCGTGCCCCGAGCCTGTGTTGAAAGTTCTTGCCACTAAGTGACAATACCGTTCAAAAACGTAAGGATGGGATGTCAGTAAATGTTAAGGAATCATTGCAAAACGCTTAAAGGGTGTGAGTTCAGCCTTCAACTGGATGTCGGTTCATAGAGGATGAGGTAAATAATGCAAGAATTGTTATTTGCGAAACTGTTGTTAACAGATACCAAAGTCGAGTCAATTTTCAAAGTGGTCCAAGAATTTTTTGAGGAGAAACAGATTCCTCTGGGCAATATAGTTGCCTGTGCAACAAATGGAGCACCGTTGATGACTGGTCGGTAACGTGGATTTATGAGCTTCTTGAAGAAATCAGTCCCTGGAGTACTAACTGTTCGCTGTGTCATTCACAGACAGGATTTGGTGGCAAAAAACCTGAATACAAAATTTGCATGACACCCTGGCCATTGTCATCAAGTGTGTGAACAAGATCAACGTCCACGCTTTGAACTCGAGATTTTTCCAACAGCTGTGCACTGAAAATGACGAGAACGTTCAATTCTTTCTTTTGCACACTGAAGTCCGGTGGATCTCAAAAGGAAACTATTTAACATGATTATTGTTCTGGCTGTTTGACTATGTGCTGGAGCTTTATTCAAGAAAAAGACAGTGATCTCTGCAATAAACTGAAAGAACACAAGAACAACATTTCGCTCCTCTCAGATCTTTTCACAAATTTCAACCTGTTCAACTTGCGGCAATTGAAGAAGAGCTGACAGTGAAAAGTGACTTTGAAATCAAACCATTGTTCAAATAGTCATACCAGTCATTCTGGTTGAAAACTATAGTGCAAGACAAATATCCCTCTCTGTGAGAAAATATCAAGTTGTTGTTCATCGCTTTTCCCACTTCCTGTCTAGTAGAAAGGGGATTCTGTGCAGCGACAAGGTTGCTGACGAAGCAGAGGAAAAAACTAAGGATCACAGAGCGTGGCGATTAGCGTCTGCTACTGACTAATCTGAAACCTGATGTTGATAAGTTGGTTTCGTCTTACCAGGTCCGTACTTCCCATTAGGGCAGTGTCAATGACTTATTTGTATACGCTTACTCCGTAGTTTATCCTTACTCGATACCTGAATACGTCTTTTCTTTTTTTGCTTTTCTTTCTTCTTTTTCTAAAGCAAAATACTCACTTGTTTAATAGAGTTTGTTATGTGCATGTGCTGCCATTGCTGATGAAACTGATGATGATGATGATGATGATGATGATGATGATGATGATGATGATGATGATGATGATGATGATGATGATGACGGCGATGATTACGATGATGATGATAATTACCGAGTAAGATCCATGCATACTTTTTCTTTCGTGTGGTTTCTCACATTTGAAAGGCTTAATAATATTTTTATATTCTACAATTGAGATATTTCAATATACACATCTCAGGCCACTTTATTGCGGCACGTTGATGGGAGAAAACGTTTCAAAAAAATAATCTCAATCTGTTTTCATACTAATGATTACTGTTTTGGGGTTCTTTTTTTTTTTAGTGGTTTGCTTCTGTAAATGTCATAATACATGTTTTACTTTTGTTGACGTTAACAACACTGGTCGATAAATACCGATGACACAAATGCATAAAATGACAGTATTTTGTTCTCAGTGCCCTTGTATAACATTGAAGAAAAAATGTGTTTTATTATCTCTCGTACACGCTTAATATAAGACTCTGTAATGGTGGTGATTTGTGACCCAACTAATAATGATTCAGAACCAAATCATTAGAATTTAGGCGCTTTATTTTGAACCCTACTTTTTGAGCTCTCTCTTTATTAGTGATTGTTATTATATTATGCATGTCGTTATGTCGTATTGATGGTTGGGGCAGTGTAGGGGGCGCTGGGACTCGGCTGGGTAAAAAAGGAGGCGGTGGGAGAAAAAAGTTTGAAAACCACTGGCCTAGACGATACACCACAGCCACCGGTTCGAAACGACCGAAGCACTGAAGAAACCGGCAGATAACCATAGTAGTATAAGGTCATAACAGCAGGCAGATGTACTGATCAAAAGAAAAAAATCGGAATCGGCCTGAGTTTTGCAAACAAATGAAAAAAGTCCTTCCCGCTTTTTTTTTCAAATTCAAATTTTTAAAAAGAAACACATCGACCTAATAAAGGCATCCAGTGCAAGGTAAAAGCAAGAAATATAAATTGGAACGGAAATAACGTGAACCTACCAGCCAGAGGCGCTGCCCCCTCCCCCCCCCCCCCCCCCC
>NW_004797544.1:787972-789213 GCF_000002075.1 Aplysia californica | reverse complement strand
CCCCCCCCCCCCCTTCCCTCAAACCACCCACTCGCCTACGCGTTGTAACAACTAACACAGTGAAGCATAATATTCAGCGTGGGACTGAGGGGGTGGATGGGTGTAACATAACACTAGGTGGGTTAGAGGAAGGGATAAATAATGATTCTTCTTTCCTTCCTTGTCGCAGAAAGGAGGAGCAAATCGATACAATAATGGTCAACTGGTGCTGGAAAAGAGCAAGACAGATCGAAAGAAAAAAAACAGGGAGAGGAAAGAAGTAGGACCCACCATGGCGCCCAACCGTCTGCTAATAATTCTTTCAAAAATAAGGGGACACACACACACACACACGCGCACACACACACACACACACACACACACACACACACACACACACACACGGAGAGGGAGAGGGAGAGGGAGGGAGGGAGAGAGAAAGAGGGGGAGAAAAGAAATACAGACAGATAGAGACATTAGGATAAAGAAGCGGGCTAAAGAGAGAGAAAGTGCACACCAGACAGACAGACAGACAGACTGACTGACTGACAGACAGGCTGACAGACAGACTGACAGACAAAGCATATGGGTTACTTGTTTGAATAGAAACCCATCGACTCCGTACAATCATTTCATGCTAGTCAAAAATAACAAACGACAAAGGGACAGAAAAAGAGAAACATACCAATGGCGACCTCCAATCTCGATGAGAGAGAGAGAGAGAGAGAGAGAGAGAGAGAGAGAGAGAGAGAGAGAGAGAGAGAGAGAGAGAGAGAGAGTGAACGAAAAAAATCAACATTTTATTAAACGCTAGTTACCTTTAGTGTGGTCTTTGACCAAGGTAAAATGTATATACAGCATTATTAATGGTGCCTTCCAAATATCAGGATTAGAGAGCAACAGAGTGACAGACAGACAGACACACACACAAACAGACAGACAGACAGACAGACAGACAGACAGACAGACAGACAGACAAACAGACAGACAGACTGAGAAAGAAATAGAAAGAGGGGGGGAGAGGAGTGAGCGAGTGAGAAAGAGAGACAGATAGAGCGAGAGAGAGAGAGAGAGAGAGAGAGAGAGAGAGAGAGAGAGAGAGAATGAATGAATGAATGAATGAATGAATGAATGAATGAATGAATGAATGAAAAAAACAACACAATCAACATATTATTTGGATGTTACTTTTAGTGTGATCTGAGACACGGGTATCTGCACTAGCTGCTATTATTTTTTTTATTTTTTTTTATTGACTGAAG
>NW_004797544.1:785744-787151 GCF_000002075.1 Aplysia californica | reverse complement strand
TGTGTGTGTGTATGTGTGTGTGGAAGGGTGTGTGTGTGTGTGTGTCTGTGCATGCGTATGTGTGTTTGTGTGTGCACGCGCGCGCGGTGGTGGGCCTGGGCCGTAACAGCAGACGATTAGATCGCCAAAAAGTGTGTGAGCCGGAGTGGGTATGTGCATGTGTGTGGGGTGGGTGGTGGTGAGGAAAACTGCGGGACAGGAACAAAAATGGTAAACAACTACTGGGGGTGGGCACTATGAGCTTAAATCACCCATAAACCAGACTCACCAGAAAAGCTCTCTGCAGTAGTGCCACAGAGATGCAAATGAGGCATACGATACGACAAATACATCAGTCAAAGGTGAAGCTGCAAGACCGTTCATTCCATGCACGGTGACTGCCAAACAGATTTAACAACTTTCCACGAGGAGTAGAGAGGGGGGGGGGGGCATTTTCCAGGGGCACATTACATAAGTGACAGCACGCGCTCCACGCACACGCACGCGCGCGCGCACACACACACACACACACACACACACACATACACACACACACATGTACACACACGTCACGTACACACATGCATGTATTTATCTGATGTCTCTTGTGTTATGGGCATTTGTTTCGATGTTAAAACATAAACAAAACACAATTACGTACAAACATATTACACAGGTCCAACCAATTGGTCCATCTAGATCTATCTTGTTGTCTTTTCTCTACACAGTCCAACTAAATATGTCATTTAGGTTTCTGTCTTCTTGTGTAGAGAGGTCGGACGTGGTCACTATTTTTTCAGGAGTCCGCGAATAGAGCCGCATTCTCTACTTTAAGATGTTTTGTAGATTGCATGCCCCCCACACTATATGAATAGTACACTCGGTACACTGCATACTATCTACATTCGGTTGGGACATGATTTTTTTAATTTTATTATTAACTTCTGTTGTTGTTTTTTCTGTTGGGTTTCATGATTTTTTGTGTTTTTTACTCGTTTTTGTTCGGGTTTTTTTTTGGGGGGGGGGGTTGTGTTTGTTTTTTTCTTTGTTATGTTTTTGTCGGGGTGGGTGGATTCCTAAATGACGTCATAATCAACCAGTACCTTCAACAGTTCAGAGAGATTAATGTGAAAGCTGAAACCTGTTCCGTGGTTTTTAATACATTGATGCATGATAAATTGCATTTAAATAGCCCAATTTCACATGGAAAGTGCTCAATGCGCTTAAAAGACCAGCATGTGGTGGTAAAAACGAAAAAAAAGAAGAAATTAAAAATTAGTAGGAGGGAAAAAGAGTTCAACAATATATTTATTGTTTTGTGTCTCCTACACAGTTAGGTTTCTGGATAGCTTGAAATTTCCAAACACTAAAGTTGCCTTTTAGGGGGGGGGAGGTTGTGGAGGAGAAGGGGGTGTTGGTTGTTTGTAA
>NW_004797544.1:761228-784112 GCF_000002075.1 Aplysia californica | reverse complement strand
TAATAATAATAATAATAATGATAATACAGCTATTCAACCAGTACTCCTCCCTTACAAAAAATTTTTTTTAAAGAAATCTAAAAAAGACGTCAAAAGTGGAAGAAAAGTAACGTTGAAACAATGAAGACCGCTTTATTTATATTTTTTAATACAGTAGACTTCGTTTAGTTTTAGTACGAGTTTTACGGCACTTCCAACACGATAAGGTCATATTTATAGAGTCGAAGAATAGGTGTGTTACAAAAGAGTAGCATACACAGAAAAGGAGGAGGGGTAAGGGCGATCGATGTTTGATAGGAAAGAAGGGGCAAACCACACCAGAGCACCCGCCAACCAACCACAAGTAGACTTCATGTGAAAAGAAACACCTTTGCAAGCGAGAGTGTGACCGTACATTTTCTTCCTTTTACACAACATCCCCCAGATCTATAATAATTTAGATCATTTAAGAGTCTGGTTGCTTCGAGAAAGATGGGGATACATTATCGGGAATTGAATTCCTCAACATTTGCATTCATGGTGAAAAGCCTCATCTTTACAATGAAACGCCATTCTAGCTTTTATGTTATGAAAGAAAAGGAGTCCTCTAATGCATTAAAGACATTTTTGTCTGCTTTATAAGAATTTTACGGCGTTTGCAACACAGTCAGGTCCAACAAGAGCCTAAGATTGGCGGTGTTACAAGAGAGTAATAAACACAAGGACGATAAATGTTTGACAGGAAAGAAGGAGCAACACTGAGCACCACAAAGGAGACAGGGTACAGATATTTCAAAGGTTGGCCCAAAGACAATAATATTCATACTTTGGGTGTATGGTAGAAAAGAAAGCTTGGGGACAGTTAACACAGAAAAAATGTGATACTCTTGGAACAAATCGCTACAGAATATGAACAAAATTGATTGGGGGAGATATAAAAAAAAAGATTTTTAGTTTCAGATTTAAGAGCACTTGCAACACATGTCATACAGGTGCACAAGATTTGAGGTATTACTAGATAGTAACATACAAAGAAAAGGACGATAAATGTTTGCTAGGACAGGAGGAACAAATCACATCAGAGCACCCACCAACCACCCACGGTAAGAAAGACGCAGCACTTTATTGTAGCACTGGTGATATAATTCTAACAAATCTAAACATCAGGCCCCATAGTACTGTCAACCATGTGTATGTCACTGCACACCCAAACACGCACAAGCACATAATTTATTATTTTTTAACTATCACGCGAAAGAGAAAATAATTCACTGCATTAACATCCAAAGTTAGAACCCAGCATGCTCTAGGAGACACCGCCATCTGCCTCCACACACACACAAAAATTTTCATAAGCCATTATCCTATAAGCCCTACAACGCACATACACTTACACAAAAAAACAGGTACACGCCCACCATCAATTACGAATCGGCCTGCTTCATTGTTACCCCCCCCCCCCCCACATTTCCATCTGCTCTCTCTCTCTCTCTCTCTCTCTCTCACACACACACACACACACACACACACACACACATACAGAGAGAGAGAGAGAGAGAGGGGGGGGAGAGGGAGAGAGAGAGAGAGAGGAGAGAGGAGAGAGGAGAGAGAGAGAGAGAGAGAGAGAGAGAGAGAGAGAGAGAGAGAGAGAGAGAGAGAGAGAGAGAGAGAGAGAGACTTGGCCTTCTAAAACCTTTTCTACATGATGATAGATGACAGAGCTGCACGAGACCAGACACAGACAGACGGAGCACACGTTTTCCTTTCATTGTGACCTAAACCCACCAAGAAGGATGACGAATTTAAACAGAGAAAGGTGGCGGGGGCGGGGGGGTTAGAAACCAAAGAGAAAATAATACATACAGATCGATCAGACAAGTGGGCCTGTAAAAATTCAATCTGAAAGAAGATGGATTACAGGTAAACAGATAGTGTTTTCAAAGACAGAAGAAGCTGACCAATATCACCGGGGTGTTGGAATGCTACACGTTGCACCTGCTGGTGTGTATCTTCTGTATCAGGTTTTAAAAAAGAGTTTTACGGCACTTGCAACCCAATTTTATGTCATGCAACTGGCAAAAATTAGAAATGTTGAAGAAAAAAACAAATACAAAAAAGAAGGAGGAGAGATAAGGACGAGAGATGTTTGATAAGGAGAAAAAGGTAGTAAACCATACCAGTGCACCCACCAACCACTCACTCAAACACTTGAGGAGAGAAAAGTGTTAGTAACTAAAGTCTCTTAAACAAAACGTGGCAGGAGCATCAAGCTATTCAATCTTTTCTCTTATGATTTTTAATTTTAGAGAAAAAAAAATTCAAATATTACAGCCCAAATAGGAAAAAAACCCCAAAAAAACCTTGCCCTAAACCTTTCTTTCACTCACTCCACTAATACATACGCACAGACACACACAGACCATAGGTACAAATACAAATAAGTACACATACAAAATACAAAAACTGAGGCAATGAAGGTATAGGATTCAAAGAGAGAAAAGCAGAACGGCACTTGCAACACAATTACGTCAAAGAAATCCCCATGATTAGAGGTGTTACAAGAGAATAATAAACACAAAAAAGGAGTAGATATAAGGATGATAGATGTTTGAAAGGTTAAAAGGAGCAAACCGCACTAGAGCACCCGTCAAACACCCACAAAAAAAGAGCCCATTTAAATTCATCTATCCTCCTAAAAGCAAGACTAGACATGTGTCCGTACCCACCAAACTTGCTCATCTCTAACAATGTCGTTAGTTTGTTTGTGTGTTTGTTAGTTTGAGTAAAGAGAAGCGCATCGACACAGTTATGGTCATTCAGTGCTGAGAAAAAGCCAAGACAGATTGACAGAAACAACAGAGGGAAAATAAAAAAGGCAGGACCTAGAGTGGCCCCCTACAACCACCCACAAAGATGACCGGGGGGGGGGGGGGAGAAGCCATCATCACTTATTCACATACGCCTTGAAACAAGTTCTGCAAAAGGCTATTGACTACAGCAGAATTCAGATAATTGACAACAATGACATCATGCCAGCATATATGAACAAAAGAAAATTAGTCATCATATTCAATAAAAATAATGAAAGTTAGTGCTGACTAACAACCCTTCCCCAACAATTGTATCCCTTCAGCCTTACAGTAAGTGCTGAGTGGCCTATCTTCCATTAACGCAATGCTCAACTCTACCAATTTCATTCCCTGAAATTATTATTCATAATTCCAACAAAGAAAGAATCACAGACAGCAACAAACCCTGAAGACATAAAAGATAAAAAAGAACACAAAAAGAAATACCTCGGGACAAAACATTTTTAAAAAAGGATAGCCTGAACAAATAAAATCAACGCCCATAAAGAGGTTCAACAAAGGGAAACTGGGTGAAAATAGGAGGCAGCCTTTCCTTCCCTATAATATGTCTCCATTGACATAATAAGACCAAAAAATTACGTTGAAAAACATGAGGAAAAAGAAATCTGACCAATTACCTCCAAACATTCGTGATAAGCTTAAAAAAGCATACCATCTTTGAACACAGATTTTAAAAACAGACTTACTCCCTGTCTTCCCAATGCCCTCCCTGCTTCTTCACAAACAACCTGCATCAAGAGAGGTAACCAAAGGAAACCCAAAACAGGAATAACCTGAGAGTCCAAGCTGCGTTGTCTATTCTTTAAAATATTTCAATGGCCATGGACATCACAAGTTATTGAACGTGTCTCTTGTTTGAACATTTTTAAGCACTGTCTGAAACTCTCAGTGTTCACTTGTTTCTGAATTCTTCAATTCGAATAAATCTATGAACTATGAGACCATCTGTTGCACGAACAAAGGTCAAAATATATTGCCTGCAATAGAACAAAATGAAAAAGATGTTTCCTTTGCACCCAACAGGGGCAAGATATTTCCACAGATAAAATATTTCCTTAACAAAGCTGGGAAATGAAAAATGTGAAGTACGCAGTGAGTATGAAATTCATAAATCTCACTGCCCTTGTCAAGAAATGTGCACGGGGTACGGAACGTTCAACAAACACCAAAAGAGATATTTGGAGGCCCGACCAGCGTACAAGGCAGATACTTCAACACTGTATGACACCCAAATGCCAATATATTTGGCTGACCTGCAAAAAAGTGCTGCTCCTTCCTCTGATTGAACAGTACAAACGATCAATATTTAAAAGTCACCTCGTGTGTTTTAATGAAACATTTGCACCCATTTCTGCCAGTGGTAAACATACCGGTAGCACAGCTGTCATTTGGCATGAAGCAGCGTCTGGGCGAAAAGACTAAAACATAGCACTCAGAGGGATGCTGAAACCATTACCATTTGGGCTGACAACAGTGCAGCAAAAAACAAAAACTGGACGTTAAAAACATTGCTCTGTGACCTGGTCAACTCTCATGACATTTCAGCAAGAATAATACAGATCAAGTTTTTCTAACCAGGACGCTCGTTCATGTCAACTGACAGTGTACATGCCAGCATTGAGGCTGCTTTCAGAAGAAAGAAAGAATCTATTATGGACTTTGACGATTTGCAATCTGCAATAAAGACGGCTGGCTGCAAAGTGATGTCACTGACTGCTACAGATTTTTACAACTTGTCTTCAGGCCTTAGCGACTACAATCTTAAAAAAAGCGGGAGCTGAAAGATCATATCTCAGTGCCATCGTTCACCTCGAATTTCAGCGAGGGTTCAGAGAGACGTTTTTTAAGACCTCGCACAAAGATGGAGAACTCAAAAAAGTTTGACTTCCTCAAGTAAAATCACGATGCCATCAAAGTCAAAGCAAGATCAGGTCCAAGAGGTGTTGCAAAGAAAAAGAAAGAAGACAATAAAGAAAAACTTTTGCCGCTGATGCGTTCGTCCAGACGGGCTTTTTGGATGAAGCTCCCAGAGTCAGAAAAGAGCAGAGACCTTCTGAAGAACCGGGACTGACTTTGAGATGTGCAGCCTACTAGCCCATGCACATATCAGAATTCTGTTCCAGAAATTTTTTAATGTTTTGATGTTGTGAAGTATGTTGTATGAAACAATAATCATTTTTTTTTTTTGGTAATGTTTTTAAATGATTCCTATCATTTTTAACGCTGCTGTAATATTTGCTGTGCTTCAGATTATTTTCCTATCTGGTGGCATCAAATTTGCATTTATTACGAAAGTCCCAAACCGATAGGAATCAATACTTCTATAAACACAAATACCACACTTTATATTACGGATTTTAGGTTTAGATATTTCTTGCTTATATTTGTAGCAGTCTGTACACAGTCATCAGTGTCGACGATGCGTCACAACGACGATCGCCCACGCCCATAACCCTTCACGAGGATAAGGGAGAACAACGTTTTTGCGTACAATGAAAGGCTCTCCTGCAGCTGTGCAATGTTAAAGGAAAACGATGAATGTCGAATAACTTCTTTTCAACCAAACTTTGGAAACAGATTTATGAACACCTTAGCCAGATCTCTGGTGAATTATAGCTTAAAGGAAAAAAAATTTAAGAGTTATAAAGTGAAACATTTTTAGCTTCTCCGGAAAAATAAGCCTCGCTACTAGCACAGGACCATTCATCGTTTTCCCTTACCACGGCAGCACTAGCTGACAGACCCACTTTGTTACTTTGTCTTACAGGTAAATGTTCGCCTTTATTTAAAAGAAACTGTCTATGAAACAAGCTGGCTATTTTGTATAACTTCAAAAACAGTAACACAACTTTTTACACTCCCTTAAAAAATCTGAGATCACAACAGACTTCTCTAAAAGAAGGAAATACTTTTCACCAAGAAAAGCTTTACTATTATTTTATCTTTTAAAACAGCAGCAATCTGCAACAGGGAAGAACATTCAAACACTTTATTGCCTCCACAGCACAAAACACACCCATTTTTGAGCACGTCAACATGTACAAAGGGTATTTTCACCTTGCAGACATGAGGGAAACTCGTGTAGTAAGAATAATTCAAAGCAAGAAGAAAAATGTTTACGGGATAAATACACAACTTTCCCTCAAGGCAAGTGCTCGCGGGTGACTGCCACAAAAAGGATAATGAACTCAGAATCATTAAGAGTGTCAAAAACACTTTTGTGCCTCCTGCAAAATTGTGGTTTTGAGGGCTACACATTGCTTGTGAAATACTTGACATGATAGTTATCTATATGATGATCAGGTAGAGCTTTGTCAAAAGAATAGTAATAAAAAAGACAGAGAAAAATCAAACCAACCCATCTCAACAATTTGAAAAGAAGCATAAGAAGACATTACTGAATGACAAGCATGACTGTACAAAAAAGAAAAAGAATAAGAAAAATTTGAAGACTCACATTCCAGATACTAAAGAAATCTTGTAGACATGCTGAAGGTTAGCCTTTGCCGACCGATTGGCCACGTTCATCGCCTTATCAAGGCTGACGGCAAACTGCTTGATGTAGCGGTCTGTGGGCAGGGTTCCATCATAGGGCACGTACAGGTAGGGAAGCACTCCATGAACGTGCATGCAAGCCTTCTGACCTAAAACGAGCACAAAGAGAGGGAATGACAAACTATCTCCACATAGAGAGGTAGACTGTTGTATGTATGCTTGCAGATATGATTATAATGGTATTTTGCTAGAAAAACAGGAAGACAAAACAAAAAGCAAAAAGGAAGGAAGAGAAAAACATGACTACTCAAGAGACCTTCATAAGCCCTCCAAAAAGGCTACTTTAAATAGCATCATCAAAGCTTGTCTCTGCTCAAAACGGATGAATTATAGTGGTAGAGACAGTGATATGAAAATGAAATGAAATGCACAAAAAAAAAGACTCAACAACAGGTTCAACATGATCTGCCCGAAAAATCAATTAATTTCAACAGAAAAATAAGCTTTATTTTAGGGCCCGTTTCTCTTTCCATTCTAGAATTTTCATATTCCACAGATGTGGCATTATTCATTACACATGTGAGCTAGATCAAGATCCAGCAACACTAACAAATCGCATAATTGTAGAAGTACCACTTCCCCTCACATCTGCTGGAATCAATGTCTGTATTTTAAACTGGAGAGCTGCCTACACTACAAAACTGATTTAAATCATCTAACCTATCAATACATGAATATCTTGCATTTTCTCATTTTTTAACAAGAGCTCTCAGTTCTCGTCTGTTTTGTCACGAACCTCAATATAGACATTATGGCAAAATTTAACTAACCCAGATCCTCAGGGCACATAGGCACAGGAATCATGAACTTAATAACAAGATGAAAGAAAAAAATATTGTGAATGAAGTCCAATGAAGCTTCAGGTGACTCATGGTTTGTTTACACTTGACCTAATTCTCGAAACTGATTACTTGATCAACACTCGAGATACTTCGAAATTTCAGTCGCATCATTCCCAGATACTGGTAAAAGCAAAACAGTTAACTCATCCAGAGAGTGTACTTTTATGTCATTTGCAATAAGACGCATATGATTTGACACTATAAACTCACTGAAATCAAAACAAAAAAAAAGGATTTTAAGCAATTCTGATCCGAGTTTTCTATAGGCAAAAAAAAAAATCAAAGTGATATCATTTTATTGAAGTGCTTGGCCGGTCTGCCACACACACACAAGATGACTAACCTCATGGGGAGATACAAACAATAATGCCGGGTGCCCAAGAGCACGATCCAAGTCGGGTTGAGTCGGTTTGCTAGCCAGATTGAGGGTACAAAGCGGCTGTCGTGGCACAAACCGATCGCCCGACTCATCGCCTCAAAAACAAACGCATTTGTTTACAGGCGACGAGTCGGGAGATCCACCCGACCCGATCCCATCCGGTATAATGGTAACAACTGGTAAAATAGACTTCAAAAGGCATACTGTACATAATCCTTTAACGGGAGGAGCTACCCTTGAGGACCATTTTCTATGTTTGTTGCCCGAGATCAAATCTAAGTACACATATAAGTTAGATATAGTAAAATCTCTTGATACGCAATTTTATTTTGGCATAGCTACAGCGGTCGCTATGGAAACGGCCGCCACCTTGAAAACATAATGAATTTCAAATCCTTAAGGCTCTCTTAAATTTACAGACCAAATTTACCAAATTTGGTGAGAGTATACCTGAACCAGACCCTATCAGAGTATCAGCAAGTCTTTTTCAATAAGTGCAAAAGAAAGAAAAAAAATGAGAATTTTTCCAAAGTATAAAAACCTTTTTCTAAATTTAGGTTGCGTAATCGCTTGCCAATGGAAAAGTGTTATTTTTTTCGCAAATATCTCTCTCTTACTCTTACATCGACGGCAGCCTTGCCATCTATGTTTCCTGAAAGTTTCATGTCAAAAGGAAAAAAACTAAGGAAGGAGTAGGGAAAAAACTGGAAAAAAATTACGTTTTGCGAAAAACGACAATAATTGTGAAATTTCAGTATTTAATCCATCCTCATGTTTTCAAAGGAAATTTACCAGGAGAATAAAGACTTTCTCAGTTGCATCCCTGCTATTTTTAGACAAAAAACTGGTTGATCTTCAAAAATCAGCCAACATAAATTTGCATAGCCTGACCCAAAATCTGCAAAATCAAGGGTCGCTCCTCCCCTAAACATAGAAACTCAGAGAGTACATATAACAGTACTGCAATGAGAAGACCCCCCATGGCATGTAAAGCTGAACCTTTTTAACTTCTGCAAAGAGTTAATTCATAATCATAGCACAACGTATAAAATATTTACTAGCAAACAAACAGTCGAAAAGTCCCAGATGTTAGTGCTCACCTGCTGGGGTAGACCCAAATATCCTTAGGACAGGGACTCGCTTAACCTGTGCATCACGGAACTCAGAGTGCGTGCTGTCCAAGCCTGAGATTGGGGGAGCCAGGTAGTGGCTGGTAGTCACTATGCGCAGCGAGAACATGGCGCCACGTCTCCTGCTCTCACTTTTCAGCGCCTGCTAGCCGGCAGCCATTTCCAGCAGTAACTTCTTCAGTGTAAAAGAACCGAATTAAAATCAGCACCTACAGTGAAAGAAAAAGAAATAAATTTCTTACTTAAATTGAGTCATATTCTGCCAAAATAGCTTTTGCCTCTCATCCATCCTTGAAGGAGAATTTGGCTTGCCCGACTAATCAAATGAACCTGATTGGCAGTGACCCTGAGAGACATTCAGGTCTAAAGGTATGGGTTAGGGTTAGGGTAACAATCACCCAAATCCAGGTCACGGCGTACAAACACCGCTCTTTTAGTTTTAGTTGGCTCGGCGATGGAGTGACCGGGTCACGGCACGCCGGTCACCCAGAGGTCACTGACCCGACCTCCCGCTACCTGCGTCCGTAGCCGGTGAAATGAATTTTTCAACACGTTTTATCGTCTAACACAAACAAAAAATATCATACATGAACACAAGTTTGTTCTTTAGAGAAAGCAACTAAACTTCTTTATTGGTGCGAAATAGCAATACCATGGCTGCTCACGTTTTGAAGTTAGATGCTCTTAAAATGTATGTCTATTTCTTCATCATCCGGTGCCTTGCCGACTGGCATGGGCGATCATGGACCTCCACTTCCACCTGTTCTTTCCCTAGAACATTTTGGATCATAACACTTCAATAAAATGTCTATTTATAGTTAGTCAAAACAACAAACACATATTGAGTGGCTATAATAACTTATAAGCCTAACATTAAATATTTACAAAACTGCTACGTAAGACAGGAAAATGTGTTTAGAAATTGACTTACTCAAAATTTTGTTTCCAGCACGAACATGGAACTTGTCATGAGCATGAAAGCCAAAACGCTTCCCTTCATTAATGACTTTTTGTATCCAATGGAATGAGTATCCTCCTAAATATACAGCACCGATTTCTTTTCACAAAATGAACATGTACAGAATAAAAGTGTGAATATTTATACAATTTTTCTTTCTTAACACATCCAACAGCAAGCCATGAGGGTGCTATTGCAGGAGATGCAACGCAAAAATAAAACGCATTAAAATGTATATCTGGTTTGGGACCCTTCGTGCTCTGGATTCCAGATTTGAGATGACTTGGTGGCTGCTTTCTATGCCCTGTTCTCCCAAAGGTCCGAGAGGAAACATGTGTTGTTGCATGTGTGGAATACAGTGTTACCAAGACGTGTTGCTTTGGGATGACTTTGCCCGCGAAATAGCGTCCAAATGCGGCCATGTAATTGTTGATTGCTACAAGGATTTCCGGAAGTGAAAATTGTTTGAGATGTGATATTGCAGTGTGAACATGGCTAAATCTTTCATTGAGAAGATTGAATATTGCTTCCACTCCACTGGCTTCCTCAATTTTTGCAGTTTCGCGAGATTATTTTCTTGTTTCTGTACAAATTGCGTTTGCTAGTTCCTAGTATACATAGGGGTGGAGGTATGCTTGGGGTGTGTTGTGAGGTTTGCATGAAATGGATCTTTGTATGCAGCCACCCAAGCGATGCTGACAAACGGAGCAAGAATTCACATTTGAGCCATTGCCAAAACATGGGGAAAAACACACACATCTCACATTAGTCATTAGTGTGCATAAAATGTGATGCATTAGTATTTATTCCTCCAAAACTTATACACATGTCAAATATAGGATGTGTAGAACCTGCATTAGCAGTTTCAGACCCCATGTCAGCTTTACAATCTTGAGTTTGTAAATTTTGTGCCAAAAATGTTCGTTTTTTAAGTGATTCCAGGACTGTAATTTTGAGCACACCAATGCAAACTTCCAAAAACGTCCAAAATTTAGTATTTTTGGGTGGGTTTTTTTATACGTGTGCATTGATCCTAAGCTATTTGTCATCGATAAAGGTTAACTTGCTCAAGAAATCGGTTTATTTGTTTGCAAATAAACAAACAATTCGGATCATTTGTGCGTCAGTCGTGTCGTCATGGACTAGGTGTTTCAGAAAACACCACTATTTTTCAGTAGAATCACCATAGCTGGTTAAATCTTTTTGCTTTTCGTCGTTTATTCAATACTTCAAAAGCCGCGATGCGCGAAAGGAACATCGGGTTCCTAGATCTACCATTTTGGTCGGCTGTTTAACATTTGCTGTGATTGGCGTCACTTTGTGACGTACCGGAAGTCCGAATTTTAGCCTACTTTTGTTTTGAACGGATCATCAACAGTGCCCGGATATAATTGTTTTCTTGAGTGACTTCCCCTTACCCGTTTCCCCAGAACAGCGGAAGCAACGGGGGAAAGAGAAAAACGAAAGTAGTCATTGCCGTCAGCGTCCGGTGACGTACAAGAATCTTACGTTGAATGTGACGTACTGGACTGTTTTGAGTGTTTTTAGGCTACCCTATTGAATATTTTAGTGAAATTGCGGTGTTTACATTTGATTTCCGGAACAAGAGTGTGATGTGTGAACAAACTTCGAGAGATGGGTCATTTCTGTGGTTATAGATTTAGCTTTTGTGCTTAGTGATAACGTCTTGGGGGTGTCGTCATGCAGCCGTACAAGACTGACTGACGTACTAGAAATTACATTGTCCTAAGAGCAAACATTTTAAAAATCATGTGTGCTCTCTTTACTCAAACAAATAAACAAACACGTCCTTGTTTATTTAACTCAAAAATACACATTTGTTCTTTGTTGGTATGATATGCCTTGTTCCAATACATTGTGTCATTGTGTCATCATTGTTATGTACAAGTAATATTTGTCATCATTACTAATATCAATAAGTTTTCAACATATTTCATACATGCAAGATTCATTCAGAAGCAAAATACGCCTTTATTGATCTGTGTATCTCATAGTGCAAATTTGTTCTTTGTAGGCATGATTTTACGTTTTCCCAGTATGTTTTGTCATCACTGTTATGTACGAGTACTGTTTATCATAATTAGCAACATAATTGTGATCGTCCACTGTCATTGATATGACCTGATCTGTTTCAAAGCAAAAGAAACCTCTCCTGGTTTGTTTTTATATTTTTAGAGTGCGCATTTCTCTCTGGAGGCATGACTTTGTCTTTTCCTGTACATTGTGTCATCATTGTTATGTACAAGTCATGTTTGTCATCACTGTTATGTAACAAGTCAGCTCCATTGATTTTGTGCTTTTGCCTCATATTAGTTTAAAAATTGTTTTACACATGTTTTTCTGGTACTGAAGCTTTGATAACTGTATTTGTACAGCCTTTCACTATTGTGATGTGTTGTCAATGATGTCCAATGTGTACCCTTTCTTGTACATAACAATGATGACATGTTCGGAGCACTGCGTCATTGTTACAAAGCTTGTCATTTATATTACCATTATGAATGGAGTTCATAGTGTACAAAGTCTTTGTTTACTAAACAAATGGAATTTAAAGTCAATTATTTGCCTTGCTGCTTATCTGTTTTTGTCATCACTGTTACATACAAGAAATACAGTGGTTGCCAAACCAATAGATCCATATCTTCAAAACCCTACATCTCCTTGCTGTGATACTCTAGATGAGCTCTAAATGTCAATCTGTGACTGACAGAAAAGGGAGTCAAATTGGTAAGAAAATTTTTTTTGCACCACTGAGTCTCAAGAGAGTCTCACGTTTTGGCAATTGCTCATTTTTGTTATTGTCAAACGCACACCACATGTTCCAACTAGCGTCAACAGCTTTTTTGCGGCTTGAACTGACGTGACGTAGCACCCTACCTCCTTTTGATAGTTGAAATCGCGGTAAAACACTTGACACAAATGTTAGCGGAATACGACTGTTCATCTTCGTCCCTCACATCAATTCCCATAAATCAAGAGAAAAATTCTCCTACTCCTGCCATTGTCTTACATAATCGGGGCTTTCTGTACTTTTTTTCATTTGACAGCTAACATACCCGACAAAGTTCATTCAGAGATTCTCCATGGCTCTCATGTGTGAACCATTGTAGTTTGACAATTTTTACTTAGGAACACAATTAACTAACTGATTGCCGGTCATTGCAAAGTGCTGGAAAAACAAAATTTACATCATTAGAAAATATGATTCGATGGCTAGCACACCGCGTAAACAGAAATGAACACAAGCGTTTCATTTTGGAATGATTTGTAATTAAATTTGAAGAGATCATATTTATAACGGCACTTTCGATCACTTAAACTCACAATTTAAAACTGTTATTCCCAAACGAATCAATGAAAAGTGTTGAAACTTTCACAAGACACCAAGAAGACGTAGACGAAGCAAAATTAGCGAAGAAATAGATTCTAGGGGTAGAGTGAGCATTATTTCATGGCTCATGAAATTAGGTGAAGAAACGCGTTCTGATAAGGCGGAAAACACAGCAGAGGGCAGAATGGCACTTTCTGTATTCTGAACAATTTTTCTCAGAAATGGGATAACTGATCTATGATGATTAAAAGTCAGTGTTTGTGTGTCTCCAGACCTCTTTGATTTAACTTCACAATCCTTGGAACTATTTGTGGTCAAGCCTTCTAAATGGCTATTCCATGAATATAAATTGTCAGTTACCAAAGATAGAGAACAAAGAGTAGTCTAGACACAACAGAAAGATGTTTCTTTAGGAGACTGCTGTTTCATATTATGAGGAAAAGAAATCAAATAAGGTTTGTGCACAAGGCCATTTTCATTTTTTTTTTTTTTTTCTCACATTCTCTCATTAATTGGTGTAATAAATATATTTGAGAAAACCGTCCATTAGTCGGCTACATTTAATTGTCTCCCCTTTTCATAAATTCTTGAATTTTGAGCTTGTTTTTGCAAATTGAGCATTTGCCAAAAGGTGGGATACCTGGGTGTGACAAATGAGGTCCAAAATCAACTTTATGTAATAATTCTTTAATCACCCATATTATACAGCCTAATGATTGCTCTTTCAGGCTCAGTAACTGCCAAAGCTGTATATGCAAGGGTCTTGGTGTAATTCTGACTTGAATGACGGAAATAGCAAAAAGTTCGTTCATAACAATGATGACACAAATTTATGAATACTCAAAGTTCCTTTCTTCAGCTAGGCTGAAGTTATATTTTGAGACATAGCAAATAACTTCCAAAAATACATAGAATTGACAGTTTATAAAAATCTTTATCAATTTTTGATAAAAATTACTTTTTTGTGTCATAATAGTTGTGAACGAACAATAAGTGACCAAAATACTATCAATTATGTCAGGTTTTATCGACTAGAATTGTCTAAAATAACACTCTGGTCTAATTATAGTCAAGTGATAAATGAAAGACCATTGAACAGCTATTTTTAAACGCTAACTGGTCATAGGGCATGTTATGCATACATTTAAAGTTCGTTCATAACCATTATGACACACTGTTTCGTTCATAACTATTATGACAAATTTTACTCTTGGCCCCTAAAATTTACTTATATTGTTCTGTCTATCACATAAAATGGTTTTCATTTATGAGACTTTCCTTAAAATATGATAGATTCCTCTATGTAGCGAGAATTCAAAGTTTATTTCCTGAAAAACCCTTAGAATGCCTTTAAAATGGTTCGTTCATAACAATTATGACAAACTTCAATTTTTACCAAATAATTTATACATTTTGATCTGTCATTCATTTTTTAAAACTTTTATTAAATGAAACTCTCCTAATAATATGTATCTCTGTACATGTTTTTAAAGTTTATTAACTCTGAAAAGCCCTCAAAATATATAAAATGGACTTTAAATAGTTCGTTCATAACCATTACTACAAAAGTATAATACTAATTAAAATCCACACCCATACACTTATAATAAAAATCAAAATATCAGAATGTATGCAAGGTCTTTCTGTCCTTTAGTTGGGTTAAAATTATAAATACATCCCAAAACAACTGTAAATTACATGGAATAAGGTTTCGTTCATAACCGTTATCACACACTGTTTCGTTCATAACTATTATGACAAATTTTACTTTGGGCCCAAAAAATTAACTTATTGTTCTGTCATTCACATAAAATTGTTTTAATTTATTAAACTCTCCTCAAAATAAGGTTATATGACGGAAGAATTTAAAGTTTAATCACTGAAAAACCCTTAGAATACCTTTAATGGTTCGTTCATAACTATTATGACAAACTTCAGTTTTGACCTAAAAATTAACATTTTGACCTGTCATTTACTTTAAAATTTTATATTAAATGAAAGTTTCCTCATAATATGTATCTGTGTACCTGTTTTTAATGTTTATCAACTGTGGAATGCCCTCATAGTACACTATGTAGTTCGTTCATAACCATTACTACAAAAGAAAAATACTGATTAAAATACATACCCATACACTTATGATAAAAATAAAAATGTCAGAATGTAAGCAAGGCCTAATACATCCTCAAGTTGGGTTAAAATTAAAAATACATCCCAAAACAACTGTAAATTACATGGAATAAGGTTTCGTTCATAACCATTATGACACACTGTCACGTTCATAACATGATGACAATCCATTATGACAAGCATATTATTTTTGCCTCTTAGATTCTTCGCTTCTCTTTTGAGTCATCAGCACGCCACTCTTCCATGTTCATTCCACCATGTAAAAGGATGTTGTGAAACAGTGGGAAGTCCCTCACATGATATTTTGCAGAAATATCGTAAAGTGTTTGTTCATAAAATCATTATGACAAACCTGGATTATCTCAATCAAAGTCATATTTAAGCAAAACCATGCGATGGAGCGGAAAATTATCCTTCTGACGGATCAATGTCAAACCAATGTTTAATACCGGTCATTCCCCGGGATGATATGTTTAACGATTTGGGTTTTCTAGACCTTGGAAAGTCTGATGATGTAATTATGACACGAGTTATGAACGAACTTATAAATTTTACTCAGCAATAAAAAATAAAACCCTTTTAATAGACACACGCTGTTATGATGGTGTATACAAACTATTTTCAATGTTTGAATGCACTTCTGTTTGATAGTTTAAGATTAACAATATTCTGTATTTAACATACAATTACGTGTGCACTCAAGATGAGTAAAAAATGCCCTATTTTTAGTACTATTATCTTTCTATGAAAAGATATAAGATGCACACATCAATCTACTTGCTCATGCAGCTTGACCAACTTATTTCCTTGCCATATGCATAAAGTTTTCAGAAGAAAACATATTTTACCATGAGTAGTGATTGATTTAAAAAGTCCTCATGCAAACACCCCCACCTTTTGGCAATAAGCTCGCTTATATATGCTCTGAGTATATCAGGATGGGTTCTGCTTTCAGTTTGGAAGACATTACTGCAGAGATATTTAAGCAATTGAAATCACTTTTAACTCTTAGTGTCCGGCTCGCCACCTCACGTGGCGCACTAAACGTAGCCAAAACGCCGGCACGCCACTTCATGTGGCTCTCTATGTCACCTAATATTCTGGGGCTTTGTGTAAAAACTACACCGTGTACGGAAATCTTCATTCTTAGAGATCACTTTAGAACGGAAGTACGCAATTTTCGAACCCAGTTTGTGGTGTTTGGAGCGTATTTTCCAGTGAATTTGTTGTGACTTTTTCAGTGCGAATTTGTCAACTCAAGTCAGCTCGTTTGTTTATTATGGCTGCTGCCAACAATGGAAGACAGCAAAGGCTTTCTGCCCAAGCTGCCGTAGATTTGTTCCAAACTATGTGTGAGGATGAATCTGAGCTCGATTGTAGCGATAGTGACTCGGATGGGAACGATGTCATAGGCAGAGACGAGTCTTCGAGTGAGTCAGACCTTGATGAACCCGGTCCGTCAAATTCAACTTGTAAGTCGAGTAGAGGGGCGTGTCCTTCACGGGGTAAAGGGAAGGGGCCTGGTAAAAGAAAGGGAGCTGGTGCTGGGAGTACTGAGAGCAGAGAGAGGTCTAGATCTCCCCTTCTTAGGCCTAGTACTAGTACTGGAGATCATGGAAGAGGAGACGCAGAAGTGGGAAACAACTGGAGACAAGTGAATGAAGGGGCTACGGCAAATAGTTTTCGGTTTACGCCCCCGAGAACAGGAGTTGACTTGGAGCTTGTGCCACAAGGTTCTTCTCCTATCCACTGCTTTTGGCACTGTTTACTACAACAATTCTCCGTGGCCTGGTGACAACGATCAATGAGTACGCACAGCATAAATATGCAGAGCTTCGGGATACTGCGAGTGCAAGATCTGTCTTTCGAACATGGACAGACATCTCACTTGGTGAGCTGTACAAGTTTTTTGCCGTCCTTATTTCCATGGGTATAGTGCACAAGCCAAGCATTCACAGCTACTGGTCAAATGAATCATATCAATGCACACCGTGGTTCAAGAAAATGTTCACACGCGACAGGTTCCAAGCAATTTACCACACGATGTTACACGTTTGCGAGGTTGGAGCTGAAGGAAAAGCGAAAATTGAACCGTTTGTAAATTGTTTGTTACAACAGTTTCAAGCCGCGTACTACCCAAAGAAAAATCTCTCCCTCGATGAAATGGTTATCGGCTGGAAGGGCAGGTGGGCACATAGAATGTTCAATGCGTCAAAGCCGAAGAAATATCATGTGAAGACTTTCGGTTTATGCGAGAGTGAAAGCGGATACGTCCTGAATTTGCTAATTTATTTTGGGGCTAACACCTCGTTTGACCCTCGTCATCATGATGCTCAACAGGCAGAAAAGGTTTTTAGCACTCTGCTGTCACCTCTGTCACCTGGACACCACTTGTTTGCAGACAGGTACTACACCAGCTATCCCCTGCTGAAATATTTATCAAGCGAGAAATATTATTATACCGGGACGGTAAATATAAATCGACGTGACTTCCCGCCTGAGCTGAAAACAAACAGGCTGGCTTTCAGAGAAATGAGGTGGTACATGCAGGATACAAAGTACCTGTGTGTAACATTCCGAGACAAAAAAGCAAAGAAAGCGTGTGTCTTGGTATCTAGCGAGGCACAAGTACGTGCAACCGAGGTGAAAGGGGTGGACAAGCCGGTTGTAATTCAAGATTATAATAAAAACATGAACGGCTGTGATAAAATTGATCAAATGGTCCAGACCTATGGTACCTTCAATAGAAGAACAAGAAAGTGGTGGAAGAAGATTTTTCTGTGGATCTTTGAGATCACACAGATCAATGCTTTTATTCTTTACACCAAATCTCAGCCTGAAGGTGCCAAGAAGCTTCCGTTGCTGAAATTCAAAACGAAGCTCATTGATGAGCTGTGCAACCTTGCAACACGACATCTGGCTGAGATACAAGAGAATAATGACAACAGAGGTCATGCCCAGCCAGAAAACCCCTTGAACAGGGTCTGCAATAGCTCACATGTCATTGTGAAGTCAAAACTGACCCGTGAATGTCGAGTGTGTAGCACACGCGAAAAGAGGGTGAGGACTTCATTCTTCTGTAATGGGTGTGACAGCCAGCCATTTCTGCACCCAAATAATTGTTTTCAGCAATTCCATTCATCAATGTAACTGGGATTGTGAACTGTACATAGTGTAAATCTTTTTTATAGTTTTTATCCAGTGGTGTGGTGTATGTGCTTTTTTACCTGTACAGTATTTGGGTGACCTATTTCAAAGTTACAAAAACTTTTTTGTGTGCATCAGAAACCCCTGAAACTTTCAACATGAACTGGAAAATGGACATACTTTCATTTGATGTACTGTTTCAAGCATTCTGAATGGATTATTATCTGCCATGAATACATGTAAGTCGAAAATATGTTGATTTTTTCGCCTTTTTCATCAATTTCTTCCTCCATCAAGCCACATATCTCTTCTCTCATGCCTCACATATCTTTTTCTTTACCAAGGTTGAATTGCTTGTTCATTTCTGAAAATTTTGATGTGTCATACAATTACACAGGTAAAAAAATAAGAAAGTTATAATCATTTTACCACAGCCCCCTAAAAATCACAAAAAATGGCTGCGTAAAAAGGTGGAATAAGCCCGCGTACACTAAGAGTTAAGTGAGTAAATTGAACTTTTGTTAATTAAACATTTACACCTGGGTACCTGTGATTACGCGCCCTTTATTACATAACGAGACAGCTGTTGCTCATGAGACGAACATTTCTGAAATCTACAGGGTTTGAGCTAAATTTTGATACCATATTCAATAATGTGCATTCATTTTGAAAAATTGCCAAAATAGGCCATTTGAAGTAGATCTAGATGCCAGCATTGCCTGCGTGTTTTCCGCCACAAGATAGGACAGCGCTGTGCACGAGTTGACCTCGGTCAATCCCCGACCTGACGCGTGAAATTGCAGGTCATGTGACCTGCTGGTGATTTATGGCCTACCGCGGGGGGCCCGGACAAACTAAAACTAAAAGATTGCTGAGATGGAATTTTTGACCCTGTGAGGTAAGAAGGGAATGTGAATAAAACATGTAGAGATAGAATAGCCCGTAAAAAGCATGCTGAGAAGCACTACTTGACAAAGTTCCATGGAATTTTGACCACCCAAACAAACACAACATAGAAACGACTCTAACCCTAACCCTGAGCCAACCCTTACCCCTACCTCTACCCCACCCCAAACCCTCTTTTCTACTGTTTCATTGTGGTCGCTCATTTCGATTTCCTCCCGATATTTTTTAGGGAAGAGCCCACAACTTGCAATGTAAGTTGAATCTGATCTATTAAAAAAGGGAGTGTATACAGACCCGGTAACCGGGAACAAAGTCACAAAGTATACAGACCCGGTAGGGGAACTCTTCTGTGATTTCGGAAAGTTCCAGCGCCCTCTTGGGCTCAGGGTAAAAAAACTAGGTTCTTCTAGATCTATCTAGGTCTAGATCTAGACCGACAGATATAAATCATTGACCTAGTTTTGAGGCTAGCCTATATCTAGATCTAGAATCTAAAGACCTAGAATCTAGATCTAAATCTAAATTAAATGAAGATTGCGGATGTCTTTTCGATGAACGATCGTTTTCCCCCCGTTTTGGAGTTGGAGGAATCACAATTTGAAGAAAAGAACAATGTCATTTATTCATTTATAATTTAAATCGAGCAGTCACACCCCCCCCCCCCCCCTCTCTCTCCCTCTCTCTCTCTCTCTCTCTCTCTCTGTCTCTGTGTATCGCTCGCATTCTCTTTTTCTTTGTTTGTCTGTCTTTCTTTCTCCCATCGTATTTCCCACTCTATCTTTCTCTCGTTCCCTCCTGCCAACTGTATTATAATACATTTTGCTAGCACTTCCCTCTGGGCGCTCTCTCTCTCTCTCTCTCTCTCTCTCTCTCTCTCTCTCTCTCTCTCTCACACACACACACACACACACACACACACACACACACACACACACACACACTACCAGGTCTGGGCGCTGAAACTTTCCGAAATCGCAAAAGAGTTCCCCTACCGGACCTGTATACTTCGTGACTTTGTTCCCGGTTACCGGGTCTGTATACACTTCGATTTTAAAAAATAACAGTGTATATAGATCTATATATTAAGTCCTGTTTTCTTAGAGTGAATCACTGTTGTGCTGAAAGTTGACAACAGTGAAACTACCATAGTGGAAGTAGATCTAGTGAATGGGAGCAAACAAAAAAGGACCAAGTTATACAAAACAGAAAACAGTCCGAACTAGTAATTAGTAGTAAGAAGATATCACAAATTATGGTAAAATTCCCCAGAACTCCCCCCGCCCCCATGTTTTTAATAGGTTAGTGGGGCAAGAAACCCCCCTACACTTGGGGTCACATCTGACGAATTGAATTTAATAATGAATGGGGAGTGGAAAAACGAAAAAGCGCCGCCTTTTCACCCTGGCAACTCAGTCAGCTTTTTACTCTCGACTTCCTTCCGTTTTTGTTTCCTATCTTGAGCATACAAATTTCTAATCTAGATCTATCTCTATCCCGAAGAGAGCGGATTAGATCTGGGTCTAAATATAGATCTAGAATCTAGATCTAGATCTAGATATCTAGATTATTAGATTTTAGATCTAGATCTAGAGTCTAGATATATCTAGATTAGAGATTTGGATCTTAGGCTGTCTTAGCATCCAACTCCATCTGAGAGCTTTGATTTTGAAGCCAACTTTGTTTTGGTTGTTGACCAATACAACGTCTGCTAGGAAAACTTTCAGGGTGGGTTATGGATATCTAACATGCCTGACAAATTGACGTCAAAAAAACACTTTTGCCCACACATCTGTAATCCCATGTGATGCTAATTTCCCCGCCCCCCTTTGTTTTGCTTTTGTGTCAAATCGTCAAAGTAAAAGACGAAGACGAGCTTTCTTTCAGCAGTGTCGCTTAGTTTTCCGCGGTGCTGATTTCGCAATTCCACGAATTGTCTTGAAACTGAAGACAGGGGAACAGTGCATCCATACCTTATAGAGCGGAATATCATTAAATGATGACTTTCCACTTCTCGATTTGCATTGTCTTCACCTCAACTTGGACATTGCGCCAAGCACTCTTCTCATGCTCAGCGAATTTGTGATGAGTTTGACCAAGAATGAAAGCCGACATGAAAAATCATGTAGCGCCCTCTACAAAACAAAACTATGCTTCGGCATTACTTCCCCTGAGCAAAACACGGACTGTAAAACCACCTTAGAGTTTTTTAAATTCAAGTTGCCTAGACTATAATAAAACTCTCATTTCGCCAACAACAGTATAACGTGTATAGTAAGATATAGTGTTAGATATAGAGCATACAAATTTGGTATATTTCAAGAATATTAAGCAAGATTTTGATGTTGGCGTTGGGACAACTCGCAAGGCTTATATTGGGGAAGAGCTTTTTTGAATACTTTTGAAATTTATAATACCATATACGGCCTAGGGTATAGGCCTACATGAAGTCTATACATGCTATACAATCATTACGCCTTGTTAATCTATATTAGGCCTATTCAATTTGACGATAATTGGCAACTCCAGTTATGTAGTCAAGGCAGTTGAGAGTGCATGTCTCGTCAAATATGGCAGCCTTCAGTAAAAAACATGTTTCGGTTTTATAATGTTTATGATTATCTAAAGGGGGAAAAAAGATTCCCTGACCTTGTTTGCGATCCGAGTAAAGTTGTCTGTTTGTTGCTATTTTTTCAGCAAAAGCATTCGAGTTTATTTAGTTTTTGTTAGTTTTATTTTGGTTGGTTGATTGGTTAGCTGGTTAGTTGTTTAGTTTGTTGATTGGTTTGTGGGTATAGTTGGTTGGTTTTATATTAATTGCAGTTCCAAACTAACATTTATTCGTTCCAGACAGATATGAACTAGCTTAGCCTTGAGTAGTGTACGGGGGTCCTTTTCTGAATCTACGATAAGAAAAATAATAAATAAACAAACTAGCGTTATCGGCATATTTGATGCTGTTATTTTTTTCCTTTCACTTTGAGACCTGGATACTCTTCTTGAGGATTGTTTAACTGTATATTTTTATTATGTTAATGAGATCTTTTGACATAACGTATCGGTGCCTTAGGCCTACTATAACTTCTCTTTTCTTCTGTTTATGTTCACAGTATTATGTTCCTTGTGAACATTCTTAATTATTCTGGGGTCTTTTCCGTCTATCTAGGTTTTCCGAAATGTACATTAAAGCTTATCATGTCTAACTTCATCGGAAGCCCTTGCATTATCTATGAATCATGAATAGCCTACAGAACTTTCTGCGCTTCAATCTTTTATCCGTTAACATTGCTAAGGTGAATACATAGCCTAATATTATATTGGCTAACATTTCAGGCGCGCTTATCAGAAACGAAGGCGAATCGATTTGGCGCGGCTTTTCCTTATTTTTTAAAGCATAGTATAGATGCGTTGCCTAATTCTATATTTATTGACCTGTTTAATAGCAATTAATAGCAATTTATATTGAGCATCGTAGATTTGCAATGTTCAGAAGGGAAAGGCAGCTCACGTTTTGAGTTCAGAAAAAAATAATAAATCGGGAAAAAAAAGAGGAAGACACGTCGTTTAAATCAAAAGAAGGGAACGTATTTTCTCGTTTCAACACATTCTTTAATTCACATCAAGACAAAATTATCACTG
>NW_004797544.1:759182-761128 GCF_000002075.1 Aplysia californica | reverse complement strand
CCCTCCTTATCCAACCACAGGCTTAAGCAAGCAACTGAAGGAGCGTTTCTGCCATTATATAGGCCTATCTATAAACCATAAATCAATATTATGATTTCCTTTGACACATGATTTAAAACTGCGTGGGAACCATATGCAAATTATTATCCCTCCCCCAGTCCACGTTGTCAAACGCAGGCTTGTATAACGTGTGCTGGGAATTTCTGCGCTTTCTCGAATCCGTGTTTCCGAAGATAGGAGTCTTCAGGGATTTTCTTTTCATTATGGTTCAACTATGTAAACTAAAGCCTCCAAGAGGAAAGCTTATAATATATTGACCGCTCTCTAGCAATGTTCTGTCGTCTGCTTTCGTCTCCTCTTTCTGCCCCCACCACCTCACCTCCTTTGCCCCTTCCTCTGGGCTCCTGATTCTTTCTGCAGCCTTTCTACTGCTACTCCTTGGCTTCTTCTTTCTGCTGTCTTTCAGCCACACCCTTGATCTTCTGGTAGGAAACGGAGGGCCCGTGTGCAAGTTGCGCACGTTAAAGATCCCTTGGTGGTGTAAAATCGATAAGAGTAGGCTTCGGCCGCCACCCGGGCAAAATTCAAAATTTCCTACCAACTAAAAATATTAGGTGTGTCCCGCGCGCTCATATGACCTTATGCAGTTGCGAGCACCGTAAAACACTTTACAAAAACAAAAGCAAATAAAATATTGACCAAAACAGTTACTCGAGTTCATCGCTCGAATCTCGAAGTTATTGAGAACAAAAATGCTTGTTTTCAAATTGGGAAGAAACTATCTCGCACTGCAAAGAATAGCTAGATCATTCAAGCTGAGTTGCAGGCCTACACTTGCCAGTGAACTGAAGTTCGTTGACGCAGCTGTGGAATGAACATCGCTTATCGTTGTAACGGAAAGTGAATAGAAAAGGCTATGTTGTATAATATAAAGAAAACAGAATTTAAGGTGATACAAAAAGCATTAAATCCAATTAGTAATCTCTATAGGCCCTAAGCAAAGCTGAAAAGAGAAACAAGTTCGACAGTTTAAATATCTGGGGCATATTATAAGTACTGGTAACCTACAACTAGATCTAATGCCAAATGTTCCCACACAAATTTAACGAAAAATTGAAATGGTTTAAGATACTCGCAGTTTCAATGAAAAGAGCACCCTAAAAAATACACATTTCAAGGACTGCTAAGATGAACGTTCTGAAAGATTATATGTGGGCAATCCTTCCATAATTCTGTGAATGCTGGACGGTCACAAAGACAGTTAAGATGAAAGAAATAGAAGCAACAGAAATGTCGTTTCTTAGAAAACTGCGGAGAATTTCTTGGAAGGAAAAGAAATCAAACGAGGTATCATACCCGAAGAAGCCCACGTGGACCGCTCGCTAATAAAAACGATTAGTAAAAGACAATAATCTGGGACACTTGAATAACCAGGCCTTGACTTTCTAGATCATTCTGGGACAATCGAAGGCAACCAAGGCAGGGTAGACTAAAGTAGACTTAGAGAACCTAAACAGATGGGCGACGGAGAAAGATTTACAGCTGTTTTGAGAGCACCCGACCGAGAACAAGAATGAATGAGAGCTATGATTGCCACACTGTGTCACAAATTTGACAATTGAATATTTACGCGCAAGTGTAATGTGTACATGCGTTGACTTATGCATGATTCAGAGGCAATTGTTTATTTTATTTATTTTTATTGTCCTCTGTGCACTGACTGCCACACACTCACCACTCCCTTACCCATGAGCAAGCATACACCTTTAATTAATAAGAAGTCACCCCTGTACTCTCGATTGCTGACCCCCCTCCCCCACACATCTCTCTTTGTCTCACTTCTTTCTCTTCTCCCTCCCTCTCTTTTTCTTTTCTAGTCTCTCTCTCTCTCTCTCTCTCTCTCTCTCTCTCTCTCTCTCTCTCTCTCTCTCTCTCTCTCTCTCTCT
>NW_004797544.1:756615-759082 GCF_000002075.1 Aplysia californica | reverse complement strand
CTCTCTCTCTCCCTCCCTCTCTCTCTCTCTCTCTCTCTCTCTCTCTCTCTCTCTCTCTCTCTCTCTCTCTCTCTTGCTCACGGGACCTCCGAGATTTTTCGCCCTTATCAAACAGGGCTAGGTGTTATGATCTTATACCTACTATCAGATCAGGGGTGTGGCTGAAAGAAAGAGCCAATGAGTAGCAGTGAAAGGCTGGAGAAATAGCCAGAAGTCCAAAGGAGAGGGCAAAGGAGGTTAGGGGATGGGGGCAGAAAATGGAGACGAAAGCGTCGGTTGCCTAGTGGTAAGGCTACCGGACTCGTAATCGTGAGGTTGCGGGTTCGGGGGCTCGAGCCGCGGGCCCGACGTTGTGTCCTTGGGCAAGGCAATTTACACAAATTTATTGTCCTCACTTCACCCAGGTGGGAATGGGTGCCCAGCCTAGGTGCCCGGCTATTGACAGCGAACGATCTTGTCAGTATGTTAGCGTAGCGAGTATTATTGGCTGCTTGCACAGTATGCACCCAGGAAGGAGAGGTTGTTTCCGAATATACTCTCAGGTCTGCACGGGTAATAGTATAAATTGTAAATGCGCATATAGAGCTTGCTTAGAGCAGGGATTTCCGCTACACAAATACTATTATTATAAAGCAGACGACAGCACATTGTTGGAAAGGAGGTGAAAGGAGACAATTTTAGAGAAGGAATTTTCCGTCGCTATTCGGATTCGTTAGAAAATGGCGTGAGAGCCCCCCCCCCCCCCCCCCCCCGCCTAAAAAATCCAAAAAATACTCCCCCCCCCCGGGCAATTTTAAAAACCCCCCCCACCCCCCCCCCGAAAAAACAAACAAAAGAAAAAGAACAACACACACACACAAATGCACACACACACACACACACCAGTAGGTCTACACGTATAAGGGATAGCACAGCACACACGTGTGAGAGTTTATGAGGTAATAATATAAGAAGCTTATACTATGTAACATACTTTTTTTCTATCATCTGCACCATTCCATTTTCCGCAAATGGACTGGAATTAGTGGAAGCCGAGTATGTTTTTGCGCTCTCTGGCTGGAGTAACATATATATATATATATGTAATGTTCATGTAATCATTGTAGAGCACACAGAGAATATTGCAGAGTATTAATAATATGTGCTATGTTATCGTTATAATTATTACTGTTATCATTATTTATAATTACTAATACCGGTACAGGAATTCTCTTCCAGCCTGTCACTGGGGATGTGAAGACCAGTAAAAAAAAAAAAGCGTGACATAAATGTCTCCGAAGGACTTAAACATAAATCCTTGCATATGGGAGAGCCTAGCGATCCACTTGGGGAACAGCAAGTCACAATATGACTCAATATGAGGCTTCACAAAAAAGAAATGCTGAAGCCAAGAGAGAAGCCTGTGAGCTGCGTCATCTACGAGAAGGAATGAAACTTTTATGCGACAAACTTTTCTCTGCCAAAATTGGTTTAATTGACCATAGCAGAAGCCACAAGTTACCTTACCCTTTCTTTCTTCTATTTCACATAAGAAATATTCTCCTCAGGAGATGCATAGGTCATTGTCAGACGTTGACGGACAAACATTTAATAACAACACGAATAATAATATAATAACAATAATAATTATTGAAATGAAGAGCTGTGGGAATGGACAGGACAAAAGGATATAGAAGTAGAAATAGGACTAAGAAAGTGGTGATGGATGGGACACACCTTAAGAAAGCCCAACGGAAACATCACAAGACAGTCACTGCAGTGGAACCCACAAGGAGCACGAGGCAGGGGTAGGCCACGGGAAACATGGAGGAGATGCGTGGAAAGGGACATAATAAGAGAAATGAAGCTCGCTTGGAACGAGCTTGGAAGGATGGCTCAGGACAGAGATAAATGGAAGGAGCTTGTATGTGGCCTATACCCTGCCAGGGGTGAAAGGCATTGATGATTGATGAATAATTATTATTATTATCATATTGCCATTATTATAAACTCTGCGTTAGGTCAGAGAACCAACAAAAGAAAGCCAAAATGAAAACAACAAACTCAGGCAACATGTATTTTACCACGGTGGGTCAGTTTATTACAGAATCATACACGAAAAGATTACACAGAAACAAAAAGCCTTGTACAAAAACAGTCTTAAAACATTAACCGATTTAATATGCAAGTTTAAAATGTGTGTTTTCAAATGGACGGACATATTTTGAGAGGCCACAGATTAAAAATGTATCAGAATTTGAATCATACAGTGAATCAAACTGATAAATATCTATTGACCTAATGAGAGAGGAAGGGAGGGATGGTGGGAGAAGATGAGGGACAGAGAGAAAGAGAGACAATGAGAGAGAGACAGAGGGGGCAAGACAAGCAAAGACAGACAGACAGAGACATAGAGAGAGAGAAAGAGAGAGAGAGAAAGAGAGAGAGAGAGAGAGAGAGAGAGAGAGAGAGAGAGAGAGAGAGAGAG
>NW_004797544.1:743874-756515 GCF_000002075.1 Aplysia californica | reverse complement strand
GGTGAGAGAGAGAGAGAGAGAGAGAGAGAGAGAGAGAGAGAGAGAGAGAGAGAGGGTAGGCATATATAAATTATACAGTTATAGACACATTCTAATCTGGTCTTAAGTTAATTCTAGAGCTAACATAAACTACAAAACATACGCTCTTAATAACAGCGAGTTGTCCAAAAATATTTAGGTAAAATGACTTTAGAACACAAGATGTAAGAAAATGTATAATTGTTCTCACTTACTTCAATTCATTCTCTCATGATAATTAATTCGTATATTCCATTCCAAGAAAAACAAAACAAAACAAAACCAACCCCCCCCACGCTTTTGTCAGTACACATTAATTTGACACTGTTGACAGCATCATATGGCCTGAATAAATGTGATCTTATTTTTAAACAGCAATGTGTATAGTTAAAGTAGTCATTTGCTCTTGCCACACCCTTTTTTTTATTAGCCTGACTTTACAGAATTATGAGTCTTACTACATGGTTGCTGTTTTCCTTCAATGCTGCTTATATTCTTTTGTTTTCTTTTTCGAGATTTTGCGTGCTGTATACATTAGTATACAAAAATACTTTAATTTTGCAGACACTATGATATAGTTAGCAAAACAAAATGTTATTCCTGAGAGTAAGACTCCTTTCATATCGCAAGGAAAAATCACAATCTAGCACGGCTCAATTTAACCAATGGGAATATAATTTTTAAAAGTGTTGATACAAAATCATTTTTTGTTCTTTCTTGGAATGGAATATAGCTCTTCCTGGGGCAAGCACGTTTGCAGTCAGTACAAAGAAATTACAATGGCTAATGAAAAAAATACTACTGGTGGAAAGAACAAATAGTTTTAAAAAGGAAGTAGCAGCAGTCTCCCATAATACAATTCAAATCATATTATGAATCAGAGCAATCAAATATTTTAAGAACAATTTTTCCTTCTTATCTTTATCTGTATCAACCTCTGTATCACCATCTCATGTTTAACACAAGAGACTGAACAGCCAATCAGGTGCACTTTCTTTAAAAACCAGGAGGTATAAATTTTAAAGCTGCGAACATATCGTATTTAGTTGAAGAGAATCCGCAGCAAGTGAATCGAACATTCCGGAGAAACAGTGTGTAATGATCACTGCATACCGCCAAACACCATCTATGCTTTGTCTAAAGGCAGTTTAATGAAACAGGCCATAATAGCAGAGCTTTCCTCAACTCATGCCAAGCTAACTAAAAAAAACCCAACCCATTGAGCATACAAACAAAAAAAAGTTTGACATTTTTCAATAATCAAACAAAATGAACTGTTTACAGGTGAAAAAAGCAGTACCTCGATAATGAGGTAAGGACGGTGGAAACAATGCATGAAACGGAATAAATCAGAGTTTTGACAAGAGAATCTTAAGCATTTACTTTTCTGAAGAATCTGACTGACTGATTCCAATTTAATTCTGACAACTTAAAGTCAACTAGACAACATTTACTGCCGCTGGTAACATAAAACAAAGGCTACAAGTTGTACACACAAAGCAATGCTAAATCATACCATATCTTAAAAAAAAATATGAAAGTAACAATGAAAATAATATGTTTAAATTGTTGAAGTAAATAGGTATGTATCATGTAGCATGGGTGAGAAGGAGAGACAAAATAATGTCAACTCAGACTGTCAGGACGGTCTTCCAACAGACAAACGTTAAGTGGAATATCATCAATCATAGTCCTCATTGTACCCAAGTGGTCTTTCAAAGAGAATGCAAACTGCAAACGAACAAATACAAAATAAATAAAACCTACTGGCAACGTACTACTTCTTTACAAATTCTTGTGCTGCGTGGGGATAAAATAAAAAAGTACTCGAAATGTGAGTAACTGCTGTCTTACTTAAGTTTAAGGAAACCCTCTGAAGTGAAGAATACAATATAATTTTAGCACAGTCATTAGCCAAGCGACACTTCAAAATAAGGAATAAATTCTATATTATGAAGGTGGCAACCTTTTGTTTTTTAAGAAAGTTCTTTAAATGAGCTAAACACTGTCGATTTAGATATCAGTCAAGCTGAAAAACTTCTTGATTTGAACAGTGACACATCTTTTAAACAGAGTTTCAAAACGGAATATTAATAAATTTTCCCATATAATTGTTAAAAGACGGGAAATAATAATAATATATTTAAAAGAAATTTTCTATGAAGTAACTCATAGAAAATTATCGTGTTTAGCTCATGCCACACTTTAAACTGTTATAATGTGCTTCTTTGTGAATCACAGCAACTTCTACTTCATTCAAAGCCAATCCCCCCACCTTCCTGCCCGATAAAAAAGCTTGCTTTTTATCAAAGCCAACATAAGTCTATTCATGTCCTTTGAATTAGTAAAAACTGAGAACATTTTATAAGGCTCATTCATTAACTAAAGTAACTTAATTCCCAGTGACTGAAATTTAGCAACAACAAAAAAATTATATATCTGCTCCAAAATCTGCGGTACATTTATGAAGAGAACTCCAACAGCTGAGTATGACAGAAATGCTGAACTTTGAAGTGCTGTACTAAGTGCTGCTGATAGTACAGGTCCTAAATGATAACCACACTAAAAATTAAAATATCTTTAGCGCAAACAGAAAACCAATTGATCAAAAGGTAAATTAAAAATGTAGAAACATATTTCTCAATGCACATTCAAAATATGAAAAGTCTACCTCTTTGCAGTTCAAAAAAAAAAAAAAAAAAAGGACAGAAATGATACATAATTATAGGAAAAGAAATCATATGAAGAATGGATGGATTCCAAGTCATTGCACATAAAGTAACAAAGCACTAATCACAACTGCTTCAGCAAAAACCTAAACCTACGTATCATTCCAACAGCTGATCTCAACGATAGAAAGTGAATCGGACATACTCATTCTTTTTTTTTTTTCACACGCAACAGCATTCTTACAAAGACATTCGTACCTATGATATGTTAATAATGATTTTTATAACTGCCCAGCAAAATTCAGCAAGCCAAGTATGTGATGGTGTGTGTATTCAACCCACAGGATTGCAGTGTGACACCATGGCCAATGATAAACCAACACACCAATAATTGTCAGTTGATGGTTAAAAAACCGAGCAATGATCTTGGTGCTTCAGTGTGATGGCGCCATTCTGGTTCCTATTTCATATTAGTAACAAAAGGAACCACATCATTTTGGGTAAGCAGGCATCAGTTCTCCAGATACCTAAAAAAAACCCCTGAATATTCTTAATAAATAGTCTGACAAAAAAAAAGAAGAAAAACCTCATTTCTTTTTCGTTTGTTTAAAAAAAAAACATTTCTAAGAAAACCAGCGGTGCAACAC
Source organism: Aplysia californica (assembly GCF_000002075.1). Lineage (NCBI taxonomy): Eukaryota > Metazoa > Mollusca > Gastropoda > Aplysiida > Aplysiidae > Aplysia > Aplysia californica. The sequence continues at coordinate 753,181 of NW_004797544.1, read as the reverse complement.
ACATAATTGAAAACTAATTACTGTGATGAAATAAAGAAAATTTTTAATTAATTGTCTTTGCCTTCAAGACAAAGTGCTTAACACAACAATACATTACATTAAAATAGAGAAATAAACTAACGAAAAAATCCAGGATAGACTGTTATTAAAAAGTCAAACATGCATTTTGCTTCTATGACTCCTAGAAGAAAAAGAAGTGTCAAAATGCACCTTTTGACTTCCCCGACTTCCCCGAAATGTGTCTCTGACTCACAGCCCCAGCACACGTTCATCTCATGATGAATGGCAAAAATATTGTCTGAATGACAACATAGCAAACAGAACTCACACGCTAACAGCAAAACAGAGCCTTTTCTACAAAATGTCAAGCAAAAGTTACTTTCCATATCACAATCTTTGACTTTGTTTTGTTTAAAATTGATCACATTTTTTTGGGGAGTTGTATTCCGCACAAAAGTAAAAAAAAAAAATAACTGTAGAAGTGCAACATCTCATTGACACAATTTAGATCTTAGTGAGGTGGGCGTCGACCCTGCCTGGTCAGGACCAGCTTCGGATGACAGAGATACAATGTCCTAGCGGACAGGTGGAGGTACTCCGTAAAAAACCCCCCCTCCAATTCCCCACAAAAGAACCAAACTGTCTTCTACATGCCACACCGAAGTGCCAGACCATTACATCACAGTGGCCAGTACAAATAGCACAACATAGTGCTATGTTTACATCCCTCTACCCCCCAACAAAACAACAAAAAACAACCCCCCCCCACCCCAAACCAAAAGCCCCATAAGTCGTGTGTACATATCGATAACATTTCTCTACAACTTAGTTCTGTATAATGTATGAAGTCTGTAATGGAAAATGACTTTTGAGCCCACTTTAGAAGAAAGAGAGTAGCTGCTGAAGAAAGGCAGTGCCATGGGGGAAAAGATTATGTACACTACATAGAAGAATACAAGAAACTGCCCCAGATTTACTACTGCAGACACAGGGTTCAATGTCACCTCCCTTTTTTCTTACAAAAGAGAACATTCTATCTCAATTCTATCTTTAAAAAGTCAACAATGGTAAGGACTAAAGGATGATTTACCCCTGCGTATATAATTGTTGACATAAAAAGAAAACCCCCCAAAATAAACCATAATCTAACCTTAACTCATTCGGGACGCAGGTTTTGGACCGGATTTGCACCGAGAGATGCGCGATTTTGGGTCAACTTTGAAAGTCTGCTATTTTTTCCCTTTTTGATATTTTAAAAGTCTGTTTTCACTATCTACACATTCAACATTTGGACTTTGCCTTAGATCTGACCGAATTTGCCTGGATATATTCCTAAATTTGCCAGGGCCGCTACAAAAATGGTGTATGAGACATAAAAAAAATAATTTTTCCTTTAAGTTGACAGTGCAAAAATGCAGAAACAAACAAGATAAAGTTACAACACAACTATAATGCAGCTAAAAACACACCACAACACAATTTACAGTCTAAATATTGTGAAGAAATAGTTTAAGTTATTGTGAATAGTCATTCTTTGTATGGTACTCCTCAAAGATCCGTATTCTTTGTCACCCCGACTGACTTCATAAATCGCCACAGAAAATGACAAAAGACGACGCTATACGATCAAAACTAAATAAATACAGAATAAAATATGGCTTAGCAATGTCAACCAAAAATTTGTTCCCTGGAATACCTTCATTTGTGCGGATACAACGGTCGAGAAATGCTATCGGATGTATACGTCCGATGTGTCTCCAGCGGAGCTCAAGGCTATCGTACATATATGTCCGATGGGTCCCGAATGAGTTAAGTTTGGTTTTTCTAGTACTATAAAGGAACCCTCTATACTGCTTCCCAGAGAGTGATATAGAGCAATAAAAAATATAGCCAAAAGCCAAGAAAGAAATTTAAAACATACAGTTTTCATCAACCAAAGCCTCAACTAAGCAGTCACTAAGCAAATGAAAAATGAAACATTACAGCAGGAAAAGTTGTACGATTCATAGCAAGATGACATTCGAGTAGAAACAAAAGGAATATGAAACAAAAGGATATGTTAGCATTTGGTGAATCTTGTTTCCTCCTTTTCCACTCTATGAAAAGCATTAAATTCAAGATTGATTATGTAACAAAAACACACAAAGATATGTAACCCTGGAATGTTTCAAGCAGCTTGACATCAATTGAAACAGAAAAATACAGTCTCCCCCCCCCCCCCCCCCATATCACACATCTCCATCCCTTCAAAATAAGTACCAAAAAATGCACATACAAGTACACACCCACACAAACACACCCACAAAAAAACCCACCCAAACCAAAACAACTAAACACAACCGATCCACATACAAAAAAAAGTTCAACAAGCACGCGTACACAGGAAAAAGAGACAAGATATCTACGTCTGCACAAAGTCAATATCACAAAATTTGGCAATGTTTAAACCCTTACAGCACCACGCTGCTTTTTTTTTTTTTAGCCCTCACTTCACTTTAGCCCAGGTAACACTAGAGTCCTTGAGAGCTCAGACTCAGTCAACATTGGTTGTCTGCAATTTTTTCCGTGAACATTAAAATAATTCCTATACTTTTTTTGTTTGAACTTTTAGGGGATAACGTAAGGAATATTTTACAGAGACGATATAATACAGTAGAACTGCGCAACTGGGTATGGATTGGAAGGCATCCCAAGAAAGAAGTGTATGTATGACTGGGCCTGAGGGAACAAGAACTTGTAAGAGAAATATATGCCACAAGGGCTGTAACGGTGGAACAAAATTCAGACCATGGGACTTGACTGACCCACTGTTTGTCCCAAGCACAATCATGTTTGTGTCTAGTAAGTATTTGACCTTTTTCTTATTTCTGCAGCATAGTAATGGACAAATTACTTTAGGACTAATAATTTTGAATTAAGTTTTGAAGAAAGACATTGTTGTAAGACATAATGTGTTGTCGCAAATAAAAGGAATAACTTAAATTTAAAACCCTCTCCTTTTACAATTCCATCAGAGTATGAACTTTCTGGCAACAGTGACGATTTTTCACAACCTGCTCTAGTAAGTAAAACCGAGAAGTATAATTTAGATGAAAAGAAACAAGCAAAATAAAACAAATACCCCCCCCCCCCCCCCACCCTATCATTGTTTCGATGAAGTTGGTACTATTTAGGTCTTAAGAATTGTACAGTAAAAGAAAAGGCTTGAAATCACCAGATCAATGGTAAAGACATTTCGCAATTTCTTGTCGCATCTCCATTTTTTTAAACAGTGAAAACAGTTTATAACAAAGAGTGAGCTTAACAAGAAGTCACATTTTCAATGTAAAAAAAAAATGAAGATACGACAAGAAAGCACTGAGGTCGCGATTTGGTAAGAACATGGATTACGGTAAATGGTGAGGAAAAATATGCAAAGAAATAACAATAAAATGGAAACTACTTACAATACACAATTCATCGACATAAGTTAAAAAGCTTATGACTGAACTGGAATGCAAATATTTGGATTTCGACTTCCATCAAAGAATTGATAAATACCATTTTCATTCATGTATTGTCAATCCAGTAAAATACAGCATTACCGTAAATGAATTAATTTTTTTTTTCATGACACAGAGCATAAACAACCTTAAGAAATGGCATATTGTAAATGGTTTGGAATCACAACACAGTCAACAGACTTCGTCTTGGTGACATTCTTTAAAACTTTCCAAAATGTCTCTTTTCAACAGAGTAAGGTGTCGAGCCGCAGTACTAGAATGTGAATCAAATACCAAGAAGACAGAATGAAATAAAGATCTTTCAAGACAGAGCTATTTAAGATTATCGCTATTGAATTTAAAGACATCATCTCTCTTTTAGTACCAGCCTGTCCACAAGAAAATAAAGCAAGGTTCGGTAAGTGAGAATCTAGCGGGGCCTCTCTTCACAAAGGTCTAACCACAGAAGGCAAAATAACAAGTTATATGAACACTGACAGTGAACAAGAAAGTTTATAATGCTTCAGGTTCTTTTATCCGATAAGACTGCCTTGCCTAGATAATAGACTGCTGTGTTTGTCATAACATGTGTGCCCACGTAGTATGAAGTAAAATGATGTACAGTTAAATTGCAAAATGTGGTACTGTAGACGAAAGGAAGCATTACTCATGATGGTCACATCAGAGAAAACCGTCCTCCAAGATTTCAGTGAAATTTTTTAAAATACAGTGTAGGCCCTAAATAAATAGGCAGCAAAGCATTTTGTTCAGTATTAACAACAATAAAATTTTCACATTAGCCTGAGCTATATGATATAGCTTTAAAAGTGGTAGAAGTAAATACTACAGACGAACCATATTTTGGCATTTTAGTATAGGTTGAACAGTCTAAGTAGCTTTATATACCACTGCAATTAACTCAAAAAGAGTTGAAACCCCCCAAAAAGTTCACTTTGCAAAAAGACATAAAACTAAAAAATGTATTCTAAAGTGAACTTGCGGGCCAGTAATTTTTCAGTACTTTCACCTTTATATTCTGTATCCCCCCCTCCTCAAAAAAGAAGGCATGCTGCACAGTAAACTGTCAAGGTCAGCAATATTTTCCACATGATTCGGGAAAAAAAAAGATGGTTTAATTATTTTTTTTGCTATAGTAATTTGAAAAGAACAAAGTTAAGATATTAAGTTATTTTGGACGTAAGATCATATGAATTATTTTATGACAAATATCAAATTTAAATACGCTTTGCCATTTTTGGTACTTTTCCTTTCATATATAAATTTCCAAAAAAAATCTTTCTTTGTCTTAACACATGTGCACCAATACAACATAAGTAGTACTTTTTAAGACGAAATTAATAAATATGCCAGGGGAAATGGACAAATGTCAATAAATACAGAGATCCCACAATAAGGGGAATAACTACGGATCCAACATCGATCAGCATGTACAAGCATTATGCTGCCATTGTTAGAACTTGAAGTACCATGGCCCTAGCATTTACACAAACAAAGAGAGAATGATCATAGCACTGTAAATCAGAGAAGCTCCAACAGTCTACAGACTGATTATCCTGCTGCACACTGACAGTAAAAAAACTGCATCTATTCAAAAGGCTGCTTTTGAGGACAAACAACTTGATTCAACACTTTACCAAGTTACAGTACCGGTATTGGTATCTTTTACCATCTCCTCAGAAAAAGGCAGAAAGTCTACATTCCAGTCATTGCTAGCTCGCACACTATGCATTCGCTTGCAAAATCTGGCCATAGGAAGTTGAGGCTTGCGGCATCAGGCGGAGGCAGGAAGTGGGTATATTTACCATCAGCAGGAATATATCAGGTCAGATACTAGCATAAAGGTACAACATGTGTGGATCAGAAGTTAATAAAGGTGATGGAACAAAAAGAAAAACACAGCTCACGCGATTCGACCAATATCGGAGGGGCTCATGAGCTGGAAAATCTTGTTCGACATGCTGAAATGTAGAGACCCAATCTACACTAGAAAGAGCCCCGAGCCCACAATAAAGAGAGCCCCAAACATGGGCACGAGAGCCCCTCGCACACAAGAGAGAACCCTGAGCCCAGATTACAGAGCCCCAACAGCAAACGAAGCTGATTCTGCTCCCACAAAATAAGCAGGTGACAGTGTACAACCCCTGCCAACATCAGGTACAACATGGATGTGCTGGTACATTATGCCATGGAAGGACAGAGTGGACAGGCATATCACTCAAAGTTGAAAAATTGCACAAGTTTATAGACAGTGACAAAAAAAGTAAGCTTTTATAAGTACAAGTTATAACACTGGAATGTCTTTCTGGTATGGCCACCAACAGGGAGAGTTTGTAAAGAACAAAGATCAGAAATGTGAAAATGGCCCTGCTTCAAGTGGAATGAAAACACTTGCCCCAGCTTTGCATATTATTCTAAACAAAAGATTCTTTGAACCACAATAGGATTTCATTAGCATCGCAAACACAGATAAAAAGGCTGTTTCTTCCAACTTATATGTTCATGACAGGCATGAAAATATTCTTTCAAGAATAATCTGTTCTAATCCCCCCCCCCCCTCCACCTTCTTTCCCAACTCCCATCATAAAAGCACACAAAAAAGACCAAAAATAATCATCACAACCCATATATCAATAAACAAGACAATGCAAACTTGGAACTCATAGTAACAAAAAGCTGTTCTTTCTGCAAGACCCTTTGACAAAGAAACCATGGTCAATGTGTTGTTCACAGCAGTTATAAAACTCGACAAAAAATAAAAAATAATTTGTCCACAATGAAGCACAGTTAGCAAACAACACTTGTAATTGAAAAAAAAGTCCATAAAAGACTGATATAGAAACATAAAGTTACAATGACAGCTACACTACTCCTCTCTGAAAGTGTAATACATTTTTAGATAGCACTACATAAAAAGGCTGTGTACAGATGGGACTCATACTGAACAAGACTACGATGGATTCATATCACCCCGACAGATCACAGTTTAATTTCTGTTGATAAACATGACTTACTTTCCTTTCTTTAGTTTGTGGTAGTTATTGATGTAAATTCATTTTCCTTTTTTGTTAAGAGAGGGTTGTGTGAATTTGACCATACTTGTCATATAAAAAATCCATAATTACATTGAAAAGAAAATAAAGCAACCTCCAAGTTCCTTACAGCACACACGCAGCAATGTATATATATAGACAGTCTGATAGAAGACGGTAAGGACCAGTAAAAAGGAGGAAAAAGAAGACTTTGTGTGTGCATTGTATGCATATCAATGTGTGCTTGTCGGCGTACATGTGTGTGTGTGTGAGTGTGTGTGTGTGTGTGTGTGTGTGTGTTTGTGTGTCTGTGTGTTTGTCTGTGTGTGTGTGTGTGTGTGTGTGTGAGCGTGTGTGTTAGTGTGTGTATATAACAGTGTTCATGACGAAGAGTGTGTGTGTGCTGTTTTTAAATGCATTTGTTCATTAGAGCAAGTATTTGAAAAGTTTTCATTTGTGCATGAGGCTGCACATGCATGTATGCTATTATGTGGAAGTGTCTGATGGAAAAATCTAATGAGATGATGATGAAGCTGATGAGAACAAGGATGAAACTAATGATGGTCGCTGGCACAGCAGGCTGTCGTCTCCCTTTTTACCCAGGCCATCATTCACAGGCAAGCTTGCCGTCAAAGCTGCTAAGTGCAATGCCGAACGCTTGCAGAGCGCACATGGGGTAATTGTAGTCCATGGTGAAAACATCCTCTGCCACACGACCAAACTGCATCACAATGTAGTCCACTGAGGTAGAAAGAAGGCAGGAGTTCGTTTGAATAAAAGAGAAGTATTAACTCTTGGAGCTTAGCACGTCTACAGATAAGATACTGTATTATTGTTTTTAGCTTGTTTTCCTCATTCACCAGAAATATCTGCCTAACTGTACTGCACCTATGTCTTCATATATATATCAAATCTTTCTTCTCTTGTAGCTTGAAAGTTTTCTTTTTCATGCTGATGAGGGTAATGTATAAAGGGCTCAAACGTTTCAGTAAAAAAAATGGCATGAGTTTATTGCCCATTTCAACACTGTAGGGTTACACTTGTTCATTGAAACAAGTAAAAACTCTATAACTGTTATGATTCACATTATTACGAACAAATAAACATTCTAGCCATTCATAACAGTTTGTATCAATTGCAAATAACATCACCAAAATGATTTAAAAAATCATTCTTGTTACAATTCAATTCTTCTTGCTCCTTAAAAAATTGCACCTATTCCCAGATTCTGTGGCACTGACACAACTTGTGTCAGACCAATACTACAGTTTAAAGGCAGAGAAATGTAACTGGAATTTTCAAGATTTTCAGAGAAAAACAAAAAACTTTTGACACTTAATCTGCTGAAAGTTATAAATGCCTCTCAACATGGTTGTGCAGAAATTTAGATACATCACTCTTCCATCGACAACATTAAGGAGATCAGTTATTCCCATAGCTTTATCATTTTGAAACTACTATTTCCAAAGTAGATACATCTTTGATACAAGAAGAATAAGAGCAAGACTAGTGTAACAAACCAACAGAGCTAACAAATATCCTCTATTTTGTCAGATACATCTCTATGTCTTGGGAAGACACTGAAGCCCACAAGCTGCACACATCCACATGTGGAAGTGGAGCTTTTAAATGTTCAAAATGTGGCAAACTTTTCTCTGCCAGAATTGGTCTCATCCGTCACTGCAGAAGCCACAAATCTATTAACCTTTAAGTCTTCTATTTTATTGGAGAAACCTTCTTCTTTGCAGAAGTATTGGTTATCGTCAGACATTGATGGATGAGCTATTATTATCAATATTGTTACAAGACATTAACTTTTCCTTTCAAAGGACAGATATACTGAAGGAAAACACACCACACTGCACTTACCATCATTATCATGGACAATTTGAAAGTTTTTCACAGAAGCCTGAGTTACCCTCCCGTGAAAGTTGAGCACATACGATTGTGTATCTGGGGATGGATGAAATAGAGTAGCTATTTTTAACAAACAAGATCTTATTTTACATAGAACTGGTCATCAAAAAGATGGAGCACTCGGAGACCAGACAGTACACAACACTGACAAGAAATTATGAAAAGTGAATAAGAATAAGAATATTCTGTTTGTCAAGATTCAAATGACTTGGACGTCCAACTCACATGCCTATCAACCAACTAACCCTAGCCTTATTCACAAAAATTCCTGGCTACCAGGCAAACGTAGACTGAGGGAACAAAGGACACCTTAAAAGCTCACAATTTTTGGCTCAAGGAGCTTTTCAATTTGCGAAGACCTGGCATCTCTACCTTGCCGTGATACCTCAAGGAATATCAGCAGATGAAGTACCCGGTATTGTAGTAGAATATCTGTATGTTCCCCAGGGGAATTGAAAAGGTAATTTGGAATGAACAGGCTGGCCAAGGAAGTCATTGTCAAGTCATCTATGCCTTCAAAGAGATAAATGAACATAAAGAGGCACTTCAACTCTTCTTATCGGAACTCTGTACAGACTGAAACTTCAGAGTTTTCTAAAAATAAAAGGGAACAGCCTGAAAAAAAGAAAACAAAGAAAAGAAAATCAACTTAAGAGTTTGAGCACATTAAAGCCACCATGAAAGTTGAAAGTAAAAAAAGAAAAAAGACAAGTTTATAGAGGGTTGTTCCTCAGACAGAAAAACGATAGAAATCTCGTCCTTTTTCTCTTCTTACTTTATATTTTCCTTTGTTTTTTAAGGGGAAAGAACCAGTTTTCTTCACGGTTTCATTTCCTTCTTTTCCCCATTTCCCCCCAC
>NW_004797544.1:730812-743749 GCF_000002075.1 Aplysia californica | reverse complement strand
GAAGAGGGAGATTTTATCTTTCTTCCTCCCCTTCTTTGTCAAGTGCAGCTCATACCTTCATTCCAGACGGGTGTTTTGTTGTGCAGCTCCAGCAGGTTTTCCATGTCCTTTCTCTTCCACCTCTCAATGAGTCCGTCATGACCCTGAGGTAAGAAGAAAATTAATGCAATCATTCATACAACTCTGAGTCAGAGTTATAAATCATCATTTCACCTGTGTAGTTGAAAAATTATCAACCCTTTGAGCTCTGAGCAGATCCTAATTTTACCTAAATCCTGATCTCCTGAGCTTCCGGGTTCATGGAGAGAGAGAGCACTTCATCATGAAAAAACCCAGTAATTCAGCACAGAATGTAATCAAAATGTGCGTGAAAGAGTGCAGCCATGTTGGTATCCCACAATAGAATTTTGACAGAAACTACCGTTCTGATTGATGGAAAATTACTGCCTTTTTCTGCCTGACAATTCAGTGCTCTTTCCTCACATCTGTGAACCAGAGCTACAGATTATTGTTGCCAAAGTGCTGCACCATCAGTGTGCCGCTGCTATGGGCTCAAAGGGTTAAGACAAAGGCAAATGAAAAATTAAAAGAAACAAAAGGAAAAAAAGATCTAAGACCAAAACCATATATATAAACCTAGAAGAAACAAAAAAGGTTGAGTTTTAGTATAAATAAAGAAAACAGTGACACAGAATTGGTCAGTTCCAGGGTGAGGCACTCAGTCAAATAAAAGGACACACTCTGCTGAGAAAGAGAGGAGGAAAAAAAAAGCTTTCTCATAGATTTGAAAAGTATGCACATGTGATCAAGTAAAAACATTTATATTCACTTACCCAAACACATTCTTATGAATACACACAAAGAAACACAAACTTACAAATCTGAGATACACCTTCTCACAAACATATATTTAACATACACAAACATGTGTTAACCCATTCGTATGTACACAGAAGCAGACACATACAAACCAATCAGAATCACACCTACTAACAAAGATACACACAAATGCACACACACACATAAACTCACCCCCTGAGGTTTGATGTTCACTCTCTGGTGTTCACTCGTCATCCCTGGGATGATGATGGTCATTTTGCGAGGGCCTTTGAATCCTAATACATTTGTTTCCTGAAAACCACCAACAAAAGCAAACAATCAAATCAACTATAGCTTATTCACTTTCGTCTGTCTGTGTAAAAAAATTTCTAGCACGTCCATTAATTTACTTTTGACAACAAAACTTTTCATGGCACTTCTGAAGCCAGCGTCTAAACAAAAATATATTTAAAAAAATCTTGATCCAGTAGGCTAGTCATGGTAATAATAATAATGATGATAAGCGGCTCTACAGCATGCTCAATGTGCTTTACAATTATTATGAATAACATTTTACATTTCTCTACTCACTACTCCTGGTGAGTTTTAAGACCTTCTGTGACAGACGGACGGTCGACTTCTGGGACAATAGTGATTTTGACCATTAGTGAAGAGAAGAAGAGCTAGAGAACAACTTACATAAGCTGCAGCCACCAGTTCCTGCCTTGCAGCCTGCGGTCCACTTTTCTTGGGGTTGTCTCCATGGTCAAACAACGTGAATTGTGTACCAAGGAGGTTGGATCTGGAGAGGAAGAAAACACTCAATGTAAAACGAGGCATTACAACTCTGCCACCTTCAACAACAAATATCAACAACATCACAGCTATTACCATCAAATCTGGTACAGCTTCATGCACTACCATCATCATTAACATCAGAGCTAGTTATCAAGCCTCTACAGCATTACCATCACCATCTCCACCAACACCACCATGAAAATCACTGTCACATTTATCAACATCCACAGCATTATCACCACCATCACCGCTATCACTACCATCACTACCGTTACCATCAATATTATTGCTACTTTTATCAACACCCACAGCATCCCCATCACTATCATTTATATCATAGCTACATTTATCACATCCATTGCATCACCCCTACAATCACCACCACCACAACCACAACCATCATTGTAACATTTATCAACACTCACAGCATCACCACTACCGTCCTAAACATCATTGTCACAATTTATAAACATCCAAATCACCACCACCACCACCACCAGCATGAACATCATTACTACATTTATCAACTTCCACATCACCACCACCACCATTATAAACACCATTACTGCATTTATCAACATCACCACCATCACCATCACTTGCCTAAAGCATCCTCAGCAGCATCATGGACAAGACAAAACGTGAGAATCACCTGAGTTTTCCGCAGTAAGACTCTGCGTTCCGCGTCAAGTCTGTGGGGTCGGTGGAGATGAGGTAATTGGAGGTAGCACTCTTCTTGCGCTTCCTGCCAGCCAACAAGAAGACCTGAACACAGAACGAATCAAGTTTGAGTACAGTGAAGCATATTTATCAGCACCACCATCATCACCATCGGGAGGAGGAGGAGAAAGAGGAGGAAGAGGAGGAGGAGAAGGAGGAAGAGGAGGAGGAGAAGGAGGAGGAGGAGGAAGAGGAGGAGGAAGAAGAAGAAGGAGGAGGAGAAGGAGGAAGAGAAGGGCGAGAAGGAGGGCGATGAAGAGGGTGAGAAAGAGGGCGTTGAGGAGGAGGAGGGAAGGAGGAGGAGGACAACAAACCAATAAACAACCCACGAGTCTCTGCCCCTGTACCTTCCTGCCGCTGTCCTGCTCCAGGTGAAGGAAGTAGGTGGGATAGATGTTTCTGTCCACGCCCCTCTTGTCGCGTGTGATGCGGCACTTCATGGTCACGCCCTGGGGGGCGGGGCGTAGCACGAAGTCCTCCAGCTCGGAGGCGTCTGGCGTGTAGGAGCGAGGTCGCCCCGCCCCCACACCCGACGCCATGTCGCTCTCGTTCTCCTGCTGGTGGTCCTGACAAACAAGACAGGTGGTACTCATTGAGTTCGGTTTCTTATTTTAAATCTAGAAAATATTTATTTATTTATTTACTTATTTACTTATTTATTTATTTATCTATTTATTATTTATTTATTTATCTATTTATGTATCTAAAAATCGAAAGGATACTTTTGGATTGGCCGTTTTGCTTTTTAATACGTTTGGGTTTGTCATTTAAAAAACAAATCAATTTGTTTTGGCAGTGGTGTTACATCGGACTCGAATGGGTTATTTCCAAAACAGAGCACCTGTTCTAAAGGTGAGAATGAAGGATGGGGAAGAAGGAAAGAAAGTGGATGTGGATCGAGGTAGTAAGTATTGTACTTGAGAAAAAAGAATTGAGACAGGTGGAAAGTGTGTGTGTGTGTGTGTGTGTGTGTGTGTGTGTGTGTGTGTGTGTGTGTGTGTGTGTGTGTGTGTGTGTGTGTGCGTGAGTATGTGCGTTGTTAACACTAACACTTTCACTGGGAGGTGTACGAACGATGCCAATGTTAAAATTAAAATACATGACAAACATGTCCCTATGACACCCCGAAGAAGACGTAAGCAGGGCTTACACAAACACTTTCTACACTGCATCCCTGGGGGAAACAAGGATAGTGGCCTTGATGTTATAATTTCAATGTAATGTACAGCAGCAAAGGCCCCTTCGATCTCCAATTGAAAACAAGCTAAAGGCCTCGCAGCATTCTGTGGGGCGGGGAGGGGGAGAGAGAGAGAGAGAGAGAGAGAGAGAGAGAGAGAGAGAGAGAGAGAGAGAGAGAGAGAGAGAGAGAGAGAGAGAGAGAGACTGGGGCTTGAAAAAGGAAAAAGGGAGGGGGGGGGGGGAAGAAAAATACCTTCAAGGTTTGTCTCTAAGTGAAATCAGTGTTTATAAAAAGACACCAAAGAAAAACAAATAAGCATAGAAGTTTTCTCTTGAACCAAGTTATGTTGACAATGAAGCTGAACACAATCCATATAAACAAACAAGGTCAATTATGAGTCTAACAATTATTGTATAGCAGAATGAGTTTATAATGACAGGTAATTGTATAAAGCATTATCGCGTGCAAGTTAGTTATCAGATCTATTAGAAATAATACAGGATCATGATAATGATATCGATAACACTGATATTAATACTGTCATTATTATCATTTTTATTATGATCATTATTATAATAATGAATAATAATAATTATTACTATCAATTATTATTATTTTTGTTAGTATTACTGCTGTTGTTATTACTATTTTCGTCACCACTGTTATGAAGACGATGACGTTTTCGCAGGGACAAAAGGGGTTATAGAAATCTTATAAAAGCAAACAGACTGAAATCAAATTGTAACCAAAAAAGAAAGCGATGTTTCCTGGGATGTTTGGGGTTTGTTTGGTTTGATGGTGATACAAAAGAGGGGCAGATAATACAAAGTAATAGCATGAGCAATGATAGGGAGGAGGAGGAGGAGGAGCAGGGGGAGGAGGAGGAGAAAGAGGAGAAAGAGGAGGAGGAAGAGAAGCTGCAGAAGGAGGAGGAGGAGGAGGAAGATACCCCCCCCCCCCAGTGTGGGAGTACATGTTCTATAAAAAAAAAATCACTGAACGTATACTTTATTTTCAACTGCATTGTTCGTCTGCTTTCAAACTAATACGTTAAAAAAATTGCATTAGGAATAACGGTCTAAAATTACATAACTCGGCAAGGACGCTCATTTTCATATATCTTCAGTTGAATTAAAGATAATGATAAGGCATTATGACGTTTAAGTGCTTTGAAAAACCATGAACTTATGCAGCATAAAAAGAAATAAATAAAATTATATTTTTAAAAAATCTAGTCACAAAATGTCATTTCAAATGCGAGAAAAAGCCAAGACACGCAAAACGAACGTCACCCCCCCCCAAAAAAAAAACAACAACAACCCCACACAAAACAACAACAACAAAAAACAAAAAAACAAAACAAAGCAAGAAAACAAACAAACCCTCCCACCTTCCGCAACCCCCCCCCCCAGAAAAGAAAAGAAAAAACCAAGAGCAATCCCCACAAAACAAACAAAACATTCACCCCCCCAACCGTCTGCTTTCGTCTCCACATTCTGCCCCAGCACCCCTCTCTGCCCCCTCCTCTGAGCTCCCGACTCTTTCTTCAGTCATTCTACTGCTACTCCTTGGCTCCTTCATACTGCTGTCTTTCAGCCACACACCTAATCTTAAGGTAGGTAAGATCTAATACCTAACCTTTCAGATAAGGGTGAAAAATCTCGGAGTTGCGCACTTTAAAGATCCCTTATTTAGTGGTACAAAATCCATAAGAATAGGCTTCGGCCGCCACACGGGCAAAATTCAAAATTAATTCCTTCCAAACTGAAAACGTTTAATGTATCCCGTGCGCTGATATTATATGACCTTATGCAGATGCGAGCGCCGTAAAACACCAAAATAACAATAAAAAAAACGAATACAACATCCTAGAAGACTGACTCAACAAAGCAGACCTGAGTACATAGGGTTTGAACGTGTGTCTTTGGCGAGTAACGGGGCAGAGCCTTACCGGCACATCACTGACGTCATTAAGACTATAGACATTCGTCCTTTATTTAATGATAAGCATGACGGTATGTCGATGTTTTTGTTCTGTAGTCTTGGAGTAGATCTGCTTTTTTTTAATGTAGGTGTTATTACAGCTGCATAAACACAGTTCGGGCCATTTAGGAGACAGGCTTCCAACTCTGCCTTTTAGGTTCAGCTCGGGCTGAGAGGGATACTAGGTTCCACTAGAAAGACCAAGATACTCAATATAAAAAAAAGTCCCCACTCGGGCATCGAACGCAGGTCTCCAGCGCGCAACAGCAGCAGAAGGAGGAGGAGGAGGAGGGGGATACAAAAAGAGGCTACACCACAGGCGCCAGTTCCATCAGTTTCGTAAAGGAACGGTTCTCCAGTGAATTCGTTTAAACGTTAACGTATTATCGTACATAGTTACGGCTTTAGCTACAAATAAAACAAACAAACAAAAAACCCCCCAAAACTACCCCCACCCCCCTAACCAAAACAACAACAACCCCATCCCCCCCCCCCTCCACCCCCCAAACAAAATCAAAACAAACAAATACACAAACAAACAAACCAACAACCGAATGAACAAACCAGCATGGGATACAATTAAGCAAAGAAGTTGTGAGTTCAGAAAGTGAGCATCAAAAAGTGTGAGTTCAACTATTGAGAGCACTGCAGAATACGTGGTGTTAGAGTTACAATAGTTACAACATCTACAATCTAATAACGCAGGTAAATGTTGATCTAAATGACCAAGAAGAAAATTCAGTTAAGGTCAAGTCTGATAAAGCAGAACAAAAATAATGCTCTATTGTTGGAACTACAAATACAAATTATACATAATACAATACGATACATGGAAATTAAAATAAAGTGCGGAACAAAATTGTGAGAGTCATACCATAATCACTTAAGTCAACCCCCCCCCCCTCTTTTAAAAAAAAGTTTTGAGAAAACTTGACCAAAAAGTGATCGCCCAATTCAGAATCACGACTTGGCCGCTCTCTATTCTTCCATCAAAATCTAGGAATTGAGTATCGAAAAAAAACCCAACTGTATTTGAAATAAGGTTTTATCTGGAAATTGACCTGAGCGATTGTGGAATGTCGCTGAAGAAATAACATCGAAGCAGCTCTGAAATCATTGGCGGGGTTTCATATACTAAAAAGCACACTGAAGCGAAGGAAGAGCAGGTAGGGAAAGGGAAAGGAAATTGTGGGGGATAATATAGCGCAATCGTTTTGAACTGAAATTTTATATAAGGACGGCTTCCCTATACTTTAATTTGCCCCCCCCCCCTCCCCTGGCCTCCCCCCACCTAAAATAGAAATGGAACTGTTATAATATTATATTGGAACATTAGGTTGTTCATTGATAAACTAAAGTAATTACAACCTTTCGGCATCCACACCCCCCCCCCCAAAAAAAAAACCCCTCCAAAAAACTAAAAGGAGAAAACTTTTGTTCAAACTTATCTTTTAAATGTGGACCCTTCGTACATTTCTACGAGGAATTCAAAGCCAAATAACGCCTGCTTCTAAGTATCTAGGCAACAGAAACCACTGGGACTGCAATAGAGGTAAATAGCTTTCACAGCATTTACACCACATGCACTAAAATAACGCATAACTGTATCTCATAAAAATATTCCAAAATTAGCCATTTTCGAGGAACAGTATAAAGTATAGGGAAGCCGTCGGGAAGACATGTGGTTCAAAAGACAAAAAAAAAAAGACACCCCTCGACAAACACAATGGAACCCCCCCCCCCCCCCCCTTAGAAGTAACGTGTTATTACAACTGGCGCAAACTAAAGAACTTTTCACCCAAAGACTGGACTCTCTGCTCTAATTACTGCGAGAGAACAGCGTGCCAGCAAGGCAGTGTCAAAAACTGGAGCCACCCTCTGTCCCAGTTACGACAATGACAAAAAGCGAAATTAAATAAATAATTTTTATTACGAAACAATATCCCTTTGGTGGCAAATGCTGACTGATTTTGAATACAGCAGACGTTTGAGCATGAGACCAGTCTTTGAATAAAGTACGAACTTAGGCGTGTGGGGCACTGAGACAAAACTGTCTATACTGAGACTTTTGAATACGACCTTGAGGCGTCCTTAAAATCAAATAAACGTCAGTTCAGACCAAAACTTTCTCTGGGACCTCGTTCATTGGGTCCAAACCGTTTTTTTCCCCTACTCCCAAGGGTGTGGCTTTGTTGGACGGTAGCAATCCTCGAAAGACAGATGAAGAGAGAAACAAAATAGCAGAGCACGGCAAACTGCTCTTCAACACTACTACATCTACGTTTAAACTGAGTACGCGGCCACCATGACACGATTGGTAATTTCACTTGGTTCTGAAGAGCAATGTATCGGGCAATACAGTCTGTATAATCTGTCGGCGTTAGTTAGTGTTCGGCATGGACGCTACCTTACTAAAAATAATGTTAACATTTTGAAAATTTCTTTTTATTGAAACTTCTTAATCTGTGATATCGGTTGCACTTGCTAAAGAAATATTCTATCGAAACTAAAATTCCGAAATTGGAATATATAACAAAACAAAAGACCCCCCCCCCCCCAAAAAAAAAACAACAACCGACCCCCTCCCAACCCACGATACATCACGTAAGCACATTTCTTTTAGAAAACTGGTACATTTTTTTTCTCCCGCCTGATGAAAAAAATTGCTATCTGAGCTAAGAACATCATTTAATTAAAAAGCTAGCCGACGTTTTGTCAGTGCACCACACACCCTAATGAAAGCAAACTAAGGTACAGATATTACCGTGAACCAAATGTTATAATAAATAATAACAATATTATGTGTATAACTGTAAGATGAGTGAGCACACTATGAGCATCTCGCGCCCTCACCTCGTCCCCTCCGTCCTCGATGGCTTCTGACTCTTTCCTCTTCTTCTTCTTTTTCTTCTCTTTCTTCCTCTTGGGCGCGTCCCCAATCTCTTCCAACCTCTGTAAGTGAGCGTGTCATTGCTTAGGAATACCATGACAGTGGGGCAACTTCTATTACAATAACACGTGGTATTTTCCCAACCTGGAATCCTCGTTTTCATTCAAACTCATTCTGAGCCATACGCCGATACACCAGTACCTCTCTCTGCAGATTTTGCCCATATTATAACGAGAAATCGCTTCCCGAAAAGAGGTAATATATTTACACAAGCATGTGACACGACTAGTTGCCTTACAAAACTATACACATGGCCAGTTTGTTCTTTTCCCAAGCATGTACCCCCCCCCTCTCCCCAAACAATCTGTTCCGACACCTTTCCCTTTTGAGAAACCATCAACCCCAGCTTTTCTAAAGGTACATGAAACTTACGATTGATTCCTGATCCCCAAATTTAAGAAAAGAACTGTCCTTTCTGTCTAGCAACTAATAATAGTAATTTTTCGTTACACGTTTTACTGTTACTCTATTAAAAGAGTCTTCCTTCATTCTTTTCATTAGAGAATTTCGAATGACATGTACATAAAAAAGATGGAAAACACTCATGACAGATTTGTAAATCAATACACACAGGCTAGAGGGACTATAATAAGGCACTTTGAAAAACATTCGCCCAGAAAGGTTCAAATTAAAACCTAAAAAAAAAGAATCCCTAAACCATAGACCAATGCCATAAAAACACATATTATTGTTGGAGAGAAAAACAGGAGTCAATGAGGACAACGAACACTTAACAGACAGAAAGACGGAAGAAAATATACAGCACTATAATATTCAACACTTTCAAGGAGAAATTCTTATATGGCTACATCTAAAATTCATAGGCTCTGTCGCCCAGTGATTTGGAAGTACACCCGGAAGAAGGGAAATCCTTAAAAAAAAAAAAGATCTAAACTCAGAGCAGTTTCTTTTCTATTCCTCTCTGTAAGGCCTCAAGGAGAAGAAATGGGAGTTAGAAAAACGAACAATGCTTGCAGTAGTTACAGAAGCAAACACCAACCACACAATAGAGGGAGCATGAACAAACAAAATCACACGTTCAAAGCAAAACCTCCGAGGACTAAAATAAAAAAAGAGACCACTACACCATTAACAACAGCATTCGTTTAAATAAAGAGAAGCATATCGACACAATAACAGGGCATTCAGTGCACGGACAAGGTAAGTCAGAGAGATGGCCACAATAGACTTAAAGAAAAGAAGGTTAAAGAACAGAAGGGGGATCTATCAGAGGCATGAACTACGACAGATCGACAGATCGTTCAATTTATAACGGTTGCATAGAACCACAAACAATCACAACATTAAATACCATCGTCATCATCATTACCACCACCAGCAGCAGCAACAACAACAACAACATCAACAACAGGATACCCCCCCCCCCTAACCCAACCCCTCCCTCCCAAAAACCTAGACCACCACAGAAAAACCACAACCACCACTGACATCACCAACATCATCATCAACGACAACAACAGTAACGATAACAGCAACCACAAGTCGCCCTACCGGAGAGTCGCTGCGACTGTTCTGAGTCTGGAAAGTGCTGACGGGCGGCGCGTCCTGCAGGCTGGGCGACCTTGACCCTCCACCCTGGCTCGGCGCCACCGGCATGGGCACAGACTCGTTGTCCACATCCTCCTCGTTTATCATGGGGGCGGGGCCAGACGGCGTGAGGGCGGAGCCTCGGTGACCGCCTCCCCCGTGACGTGAGCCGCGAGGGGGCGGTACAGGATCATTGTCTGGAAATAAAAAAGAATCCGTACGTGTGGTCCCAACGAAGAAGTTTCCCAAATATTTGGAACATCGCTGGGGCTCCTAAACAAACTCAAAGCTAAGAAACTGCCATATTTTGGCCACACAAAGAGGCACAACGCACTTCAAAAAGAATTAATGCTAGAAGGCAAGAAGACAGAACGACAAGCGGAAAGTAGTGACTACTATGGACATACAATATAAGAGTCATGGACAGCACAAACGTTGGAACAGAGCACCACAGCATCCGACGACCGAAGCGGACGGACAGTCATTGTACGTCAACCTCAGAGCCCCCTGATGGGAGAAATGACACTTTCAGCAGCAGCAAATTGCATTGTTGTGCTTGTTCAAATTTCAAACAAGAGAGGATTGGGGATGCCGGGGGGGGAGCCATTACCATAACCACCATCACCAAATTATAACCACTATCATATTATACTTAAACAATCAATCTTCGTTTAGTTTGAATGAAGAGAAGCACACTGACACACTACCACCAGCAACAAAAACAACACCAATGCCATCACAATCACCACCACATGCAACCATTTTTACACTATCCACTATCACCACCATCAGAAACAAAAGCACCAGCAATAGCAGCAACAGCACCAGCGTTATCACCATAAACACCACCAGCACCAGTCTCAATACCACCACCACAAAACAACACCTGCAGCAATTCCATTACCGGAAAAAACACCACCACTACCACCACCACTACCACCGTCACCAGTACCAGCAACACTACCAACAAACCACCCAAAAAGGAGCAAACCACACCAGAGCACCCACCAAACCCTCGCTAAGCCAATTCCATAACCAGCTCCATAATCACCACAACCAATTCCATCACCAACACCATCAATAAAACCATAATAATATGCACCATAATCACCACCACCAATTCCACCCCTCACCACAACCACCAGCCCCAGCAGCCACCAACCTGTGGGTATAGTGGGGATGTCGTCACTGTCTGTGTCGCTCAAGTCCCTCGACTCGTCGATCGTCACGTTCTCGATCTTCATCTTGTCGCCGCCCCTGTCGTACACGCCGAACCCGTTCTCGCCGCCGCCTATGGGGTCGTCCATAGCACCGGGGCCGGTATACACTGAAACCAGAAAAGAAAGTGACCATTAGTGGTGGTTTAAGATATTGCTTTTATTCATTGAACCTACCTACCTACACATTGAAACGAGAACATAGAGACCTTCAGTTGGAGTTAAAAACGTCCTATCAACCTACCTACCTACCTATCTACCAACCAATCCACCGACGCACTGAAACGAGAACAGAGAATCCTTCAGTTGGAGCCTGAAACATTCTACCTATCTATCTACCTACCTACCTACCTACCTACCTACCAACCTTCCAACCAACCCACCGACACATTGAAACGAGAACAGAGAGACCTTCGGTTGGACTACCTACCAACCCACCGAAACGAGAACAGAGAACTCATCAGTTTGAGTTTGAAACATCCTACCTATTTACTTACCTCCATACCTACCTACCAACCCACCCATCTATGCGTGAGTGTATGTGTGTGCGTACGTGCGCACGCACGTGTGTTTGTGTGTGTGCGTGTGTGCGTGCGCGCACGTGTGTGTGTGCGTATGTGTGTGTGTGTGTGTGTGTGTGTGTGTGTGTGTGTGTGTGTGTGAGTGTGGTTGTGTGTGTGCGTGCGAGTTTGCATTTGCTACTTTTACAGCTGCTAACAATAATCATTACAATAACAAGAACAAGAGTAATACGTTGTATTAGTTTGTAGTTAAATAGTGCGTTCCCACTCCGTCAGCTCAGTGCGCCTAACAGCAGAGATTTCAAGAACAAAACAAAAGAAAAACAAAACACACACACACACACACACACACACACACATACACACACACAAACACATACCCCCACCCCATCCTACAAAACACAAGGAAAAACAAACAAACAACTTCCCCATAACTCAACAACGGACAAACTACTCACCGTAACTGGACTGGTCCGGCCTTGACCTGGGCGCGGCGCCTCCTTTGTTGACCAGCGGCTGGCTCTCGTCCCGGTTCCGGCGTCCAGAGTTGGGCCGGCTGTTGTCGTTGGGCTGCATGAGGATGGGCGCCTGGCGCTTCTTCTTGGACTGCATGGCGATCTGCTGGTACTGCTTGTCCAGCTTGTTCTGCTTGTACTCATCGGGGATACTGGCCGCGGAAACGGGAAAAAACGTGTCTTAGTCAGATGAGTTTTACGGCACTTGCAGTACACTTTTGTTGTACGAGTGTCGATGATTAGCATCGAGAACAATAGTCGCAGAAAAAAAGCAAAATTGGCTACGCAAAAAACAACAAAACAACATACCCATTCCCCCCCCCCAACAACAACCCCCCCCAAAACAAAACAAAACAAACAAATCTCAAAAAAAAAAAGAGAAAAAAAAAGAAACAAAATCGTTCATAATTTAGTTCTTTTAAAAATAATTTAAATAAGTTTTGCAACATTTGCAACACATGTCATATGAGAGCCGAAAGAGGTGTCGGTAGCCTATCGGTTAGTCCACAGGACCAGTAATCGTGAGAGTGCGTGTTCGGGGGTTCGAGTCTCAGCTCGGTCCGACTTTGTGTCCTTGGGAAAGGCACTTAACATGAATTTCCTATTTGGCTTGATCTTTTCGGAGATGTTTTTTTTTTAAATCTCGGAGGTCCCACCTCTTAAATAATCTAATAGGGTTGAAAGAG